>NC_064816.1:144070742-144157200 GCF_023721935.1 Panthera uncia | reverse complement strand
ACAGACATTTTACAACCTGCGGATGCCGACAGCAGGAAGCCCACCTTGTGCCGCCCCCCTCCCCCCATAGTGTAACGGCAATTATATTCCAGGGCGAATAATACAATTATCTAAATGAAACCAGGAAGAAAAAAAAAAAAAAGAGAAAAAGGAAGCAACATAAAAGGATTAGCTGTTCAAGGATTCGTGGCTGGGGGAGGGAGGAGGATGGATCCAGGCTGACAATTTCATAAAGTAGCCATCAATTATTTAAATCACTGTGACTTTTCAGACAGCATTCTGGACAGCAAGGGGAAAAAAACAGTCTAAAATTTTGAAAACCACAAATTAGGAGAGAGATGCTTGTTATTTGGTTTTGGAGTGAAATGTGCTCTGCCTTTAGAGAAAGGAGCAAAAAGAAAAGCAAAGTCACCCTAAACAGGAGGTGGTGCGAGATGTTCTTTTTCTGAAAGTGCCAAAGAACGGAATGGTTCCCTTAAGGTACAAGTGTTGGTGCCAAAATCCAATGTAAACAAATTACTCAGTACAGGAAAGGGGGAGAAGGTTTTAAATAATACGGTAGGTAGAAGAGAAAGAGAACTGGGGTCAGCAAAAGAGGGGTCTGGATTCTACTCCTGGAGCTGTCATTTATCAGATATATCACCTTAGACCATACACTTAACTAGTTAAGCTTCAAATTCCAGCTCTAGAACTCTTTGGGAGTCCAGACTTTCCGTGGTCGAAAATATCAACACTAACTGGGGAAAATTTATACTACAGGCTAACCACATACAATCAGAGTTAGGGCTTACACAGAACACGTGTCTCACATGTGGAAGTTTGGTCACAACATTCCTTGTCTGCTAAGTTGTCTTTCTGCTATAGAAGTAAACCAGCATGTACCTACCTGTCCAGAAGTGAGGAAGGAGAATTAACATAAACCTAAAATTTGTGCCAAGACTGGACGTATTTGCATTTGCTAAGCTAGCTCGACAGCAATTGATTGTTGCTACCCAGGTACAAGACTTCCAGGTGGGTCAGTACTCAGGGGGTCAATCTGATGTAGTTTCAGGAGCCAATTAGCTTGGTTTTTCCTACATATGGTTAGCTGGGAAAAAGTAAAAATAACTTTCGATCCAGTCACTTATGATTATTTCTATAAAACCACTCCATAAAAAAGAGCAGACATTATAAATATATAACTAGTCACATAAATATTTAACTAATGCATTTTACCCAAATATATGAACTATAGCAAGATTTTTAAAAATATAGTTACCCAGGGATTAATTAAAAACACTCACCAACTAAACTGTAACATTATAAATTACAACTTCTATCTGAATTCTTCTGTTTTTCACTTAAAGAGAAATCTTTAATTTTCTCATATTTATGTTCTGTTCATCAAAAAGTTTCTGATCACTTGCAGCTTACAAATTTCCTGTCATGCTGGGTGTTGGAGAAAGTTCTCTCTGCACTTACAATCTGGCCCCTCTGTCTACACTCCTTCCACTCTATTAATCCCTCTACACACAAAAAGGACCTGCTAACCGAATCGAGCCTCTGAGCTTGTGCTGTATTTTACGAATATGCAGGTGACTGTACATTCAAGAAGGATGTGCATATACCAACGCTTGTCCCCACTGCCCAGGCTGTAAACACACACATTTTTTCTTCTCTCTCTATTCCATCTTCTTCACTGCTGACTGGTATACAAATCAGGCTCCAATGGGCCCAGCTGACCCCGTCACCTAACATTCAAAGGTGTGCAAACAGAAAGCAAGAAGCCCCTTAACAGACCCCTGGCCTCTCTTCCTGGAAATTTAACACAAAAGCTCTTCTTGAAAGACACAAGCTTAGCTCTTGACAAAGCAAGGGTTCATTCCCATGTGGCTGGTTCCACTGGGCTTAGCTCCTTCTATAAGAAATCCCTGGGGGCACCTGGGTGGCTTAGTCAGTTAAGTGTCTGACTTTAGCTCAGGTCATGATCTCATGGTCCATGAGTTTGAGCCCCGCGTCAGGCTCTGTGCTGACAGCTCGGAGCCTGGAGGCTCCTTTGGATTCTGTGTCTCCCTCCTTCTCTACCCCTCCCCCACTCATGCTCTGTCTCTGTCTCAAAAATAAATAAACATTAAAAAAAATCCCTGGAGGAGGAACCCCAAATCCCAGAATAAATTTACTTACTGTTAGCACTGAATGACTTGGTAAAATTATTTTATTTGCTCTTTTGGCCTATTAATTCCATGTTTCCAGATAGCGGAAAGTCCCTATGCCTTTTTTTCCCCTTCTAATGGGCAAGAGCGTTTTTTTTTTTTAACCCTTACATGGATGTTCTCTCCTACTATTTCAGTTGGAAGAAGAAAAATCATTAAATTCTGAAGGTGTCTGTCACCAGTGAATTCCCAGGACTATCTTTGCAGACAGAAAATGTTTGTGCTATCTGACTCACGGCCACCTGACTCACGGCCACCTGACTCACCGTCTTCTACTGTGGTTGTAGCTGGAATTCTCCAGCAGGGTGGTCTTGTGGGGGGAGGGGCCTAGGAGGAAAGGGGGAATTGGACAAAGAGTGTTTTTCCTGGAAAGGAATGCTAAGTATTTTTAAAAAAATAGAACCTAAGAGTAAGTTTTAAAATAGCACCTAAGAGTAAATGTGGGTATTTTTACTTTTGCCTTTTTCTTATATACAAGTTTACTCATCATATTCATAGTTTCATTAAAGCACTTACCACCGGGGCAACTTTGTTTATTTGTAAGTCTGTCCTCACCACCGTCGCAACCCCATTCATCCTCACAATTTCTATAAACAGCTAAAAACAACATCCAGCTGATTTGAAAACTTACGATCATAAATCTACAGGGTGGATGTCTGCGGCAACTTTGCTCATAATCCCCCTGAACGGAAGCAACCAAGATGCCCTTTAATAGGTAAACGGATAACCAAACTGGTATATCTGTATCACATACTACATCCATAATCCATACCATGGACTATTATCCAGTGATGAAAAGAAATGAGCTGTGAAGCCATGAAAAGCTATGAATGAATCTTATGCATATTGCTAACTAAAAGAAGCCAGTCTGAAAAAAGCTAAATACTGTATGATTCCAATTACATGAATTCTGGAAAAGGCGGAACTGTAGTGACAGTAAAAAGATTAGTGATGGCCAGAGATGTGGGGAAAGGGGAGGTGGGTTGAAAAGATGAAGTATAGGGATATTTGGGGGGAAGAGGGGTGGTAAAAACCGTTTTGTGTAATGCTGTAATGGCAGATATAGGACATTAACGCATTTGTCGAAACCCACAGAACTCGAGAGCACAAAGAATGAACCTTAATGTATGCAAATTAAAGAATCATTCAGAAGGTTAAGGGATCCCGGGGTGAAGTGCAGAATGTGACAAAACCATCCAGTTGTATTACAAATATATAAAACGACCTTCTTGAAAGGAGTAGGAGAAAAAGGTGCCGACCCAAGCAATTTCAGAAACTGGTAGGGTATGTAAAACTAAAGGCAAAAGAAACTGTACATTAAGAACTAGGCCCTAGCTGATCAAGCTGTTTGTCACAGGGCATGGGTTAGTAATTCTGATACTGCTGGACATATTTGCTGGGCTTCAATAGTTGAGCAAATGGATGGTGGATGGTGGGAGCCAGATTTTTTTTTTTTTACTACTGGAGAAGGAGGTTTCAGATAAGTAGGGTGAGAGGAGGAGGCTAGAATGATCCACACAGTAATGCACTTGAGTTGGAAACATCAGTATGAATTCATTTTTAGTTAATATATACACATAAGTAGCTATGTGCAGAAATAGGTATGGATAAGAATATACACGCAATATATAATATAAGCCATAGATTTATTTTCTCTACCAGCAGAGAGGACCTAGAAGTAATCATGTTCAAGTAGCAATAATCCAAGTCCCCAGATATTGCTTGCCAATGCTATTCTCTAATAACAGAAGCTGGGGCTCCTTGGGAAAATGGTTGATTCTAGGACTGGGGCAGAAAATATACCGATGGAGCGTGGAGCATGTTGTAGTGCCGGAAAACAAGAAAGGTTAAGAAAAAAATCACAAAGATAGGGACACAGGAGGTACAGGTGCTAACAGAAAGAGCTCCCAGTGGCCAAAGCTGGAGCAACGGGAGCAATAAAAATATTGTGTTATAACCTGCTGTACACAGCAAAAATCCACAAGTCCGTACAACATAAATAAAGTAGTATTGTGTCATACGTAACCTGCTGTATACAGTAAAAATCCACGAGGCCGTACAACATAAATAAGCAGCTAAATACATACAAAAATAGAAGAGGAGACAAATTTCTCATGTGGAAGCTCTCCAAATAATTGATGCAAATATTCTACCCTCAAGGAAGTGGACCGCAACTCCCTACTCCCCCCCCCAACCCCGCCCCGTGTGGGGCCGCAGACTTCCTTCCAGAGAGCAGACGATGCAGAGGAGGGGAAAGAGCAACTTTCTCATGGAGAAACCTGACAAACACTGCCTCAGCCAGATGCTCAAGGTTGACAGTGATAAGTCTTGTTGATAGCATCATGTCTATCTGATATGATGTGATCAGAGTGGCACCTTACCTCTGTGGTCTTCCTTCCCAAAACACACACTCTCTCGTCGAGTCATGAGAAAAACATCACACAAACCCATATGGCAGGCCTTTTTACAAGTATCTAACCCACTGTCAAGGCCATTCAAGAAAGGGAAAGTCTCAGAAACTGCTACATCCAAGAGGAACCTAAGAAGTCAAGCCCACTGACTGTCATGTGGTGTCCTGGACGGGATACCGGAGCAGAAGAAGGACGTCAGGTAAAAGCCAAGGCAACCTGAATCACGTAAGGGCGTTAACAAGAATGTATTAACACTGGCTGGTTAAATGCAACAAATGCGCCATACTAACAGAAGATGCAAATATCAGGGGAAACGAGGTGTGGAGTGTATGAGACCTCTCTGTACTGTCTTTGCAACTGTAAACCTCAGACTCGTTGAAATAGAAAGCTTATTTAAAAAAACAAATATTTAACGCTACTTTTCTTGGCAAACAACATAGGCTGGCTTTTACACACCATATCCCTAACTGTGTAAGCCAGAGGCTTACTGTTGGCAATTTCTAGTGTATTCATTCACCAAAGGAGCACCTACTATGTGTCAAGAGATTTCTTTTGGCTCTAAAGTAAAACTCTGAAAGGACGGAAGAAAAGGAGATACTTCTTGTTTGAGGCGCAAGAAATTAACTGACAGGTCAGCCCTCTCTACATAGGCAGGCTGTTCATGTTGGTAAAGCCTGGGAAGCCATGGGCAAACGCAGCACGCAAGGTCACCAGAACACTTTTGCAAGCACCTGATTAGGCAGCTTTGACCTTGGAAGGACCAAGGGGAGAACAAATGAAAACATGCTTTGTGGAATAAAAAGGAAGAAGCAATTAAGCTCCTGTGGTTGAAACAGGGCAAGGAGAAGTCGTATGTGTCCGATGAAGAGAGGTACAGAAAGCCTTTCATTTAAGTGCAGCTATCTGAATTTGACTTTGTAGCTATTTGCAAGTGAATATACTCAGGGTATTCTGGACTCCAAAGATATGACCATCCATCATGGGAATAGCTGTAACCATGGAGGGAAAAGAAGCAGATAAAAATGAGGAGAAAAAGAAAGGGAAACTGAAAGCCTAGAAGGATTTTTTTTTTTTTTTTTGCCTTCCAAAAGACTCTATTTCCAATATGCACAATCCAAAAAGGACATAATGACACAGATAGCCTATTAATGAGCTAGCTGCGTGTTGCCTTTTCCCCAAAGCAGGAGTTTAACTGACAGAGCTCCTGTGTGTCTAAAAAGGTAATAGGTGGGAAATATACGGCTTAATTTTTAAATACATGAACAAGCTACAACCAAGGGCTGCTCACGTGGACAGAGGTGATGAAGAACCCCACCCAGGCACTGCCTGGGAGGGCTCACAATCCCTGTCCCACAAAGTCAGCCTGTTTGGCTGATTATGACGATCAAAAGAACGACTTCAAATGCCAGGCTGAGCAAAATGTGGGGGCTCGCCAAACCTCAGGCAGCCAGGAAGGTCATTACCTGAAGCTTCAATCTGAAGAGAACACTCACAGGAAACTTTTTTGCCTTCACTTCTAAGCTGGGACACTGGATCCCTGCCGTGGATGGCCTCCCTGACCCCAGGCTTGCTCCCTACCCTCTAATCCTGTCTGTGAACTGCCAAAGCCCACTCTCCCTCAAAAGCTCATTCTTCCGTTAGGCAAGGTCAAATCAGACAAGAGCCAAAGAGCTCCTTTCACTAGAATTTTTCATGACTGTGCCTCTTCCTGCTTCATTAATTTTTTAACGTTTGCTTATTTTTGAGAGATAGTGAGTAGGGAGGGGCAGAGAGAAGACAGAGAATCCCAGCTGAGCGGGGCTTGAACTCACGAACCTTGAGATCATGACCTGAGCCGAAATCAAGACTCAGACGCTTAACCAACCACACTTGACTGACTGAGCTACCCAGGGGCCCCCTCTTCCCTCTTTGAAAGTAAACTGTTCTGCTTGAAGTTTAAGACCTGCATAACAAGTTTTGTGCCCCTTGTTATTCTTATTTCCCACTCCCCATTCCTCCTTCACTCAGGTAGTCTAACCTCAACTGTCTCATGAACACACCTGTGTCTCTATTTACGTTACGCCCCTCGTTTGGGTTAGCTTCTCCTCTGTTGTCTCCATTTCTACACGCCCTGCGATGCCCCATTCAGGACCCACAGCTTGCCTGATGTCTCTCGAATCCTCTAGTCTTCGGGGCCCTCAACTCTCAAACTGCAAATCTTCTGGAACGTTGCGTTCAGTGCTAGTTACAAACTCTCCCCCAAGGTGGTTTGCAGGCACGAGGAACTCCTGTTCTCCAACTGGAAGCCCCTCTGAAATAGGAGGCATCCTTTATGGAGCCCCACATTCCCTTTCTAGTGACAGCATCGAGCAGGTGTTTAACCAAGATTTATCATTTCGTTTTATCTAGAATTTCAACAATAGAAATTGCCCCACTACACTGCGTTGTCTATCACTCGTCCTACTAGACGTATCCGATTTTCACCAGCCCATCTTACAGTATCTAAACTAACATAAATGCGTGCAAGTTGATGAATAGGGCAGGATCCTTGCAAAGCCAGAGCAAGAACAGCTGCTTTATTTGAACAGTTACTCTTGAAGGGCCAATTAACTTTTAAGCTGAGATGCTCTGGTTTCTGCCTTTCCATTTTCTCACTAGAACATCTCCAAGCCAGAGCTGTGACACTCAGAGCAAAATTACTTAGGATAAGAACCTTAAAAATTGCCCAAGAACAGCAGTTCTCTGTCTCCACTCATCTGGCTCCTACTGGTAATCTCGCCAGATCAGCAATTCTGCTGCTCCCAAGAATGATAGCTATCATTTCCTTAGGCTGTCGAGCCAGGCTTTTCTCTCTTGGTACCTTTTGATAGGATGTTCTTCCTCTTCTATAGCATTTACGGAAAAGAAATAAATCTGAAGATGCCTTTGTTAGCAAGTAAAGTCAAATACACTTCGGGCAAAGGCAGCTCTCTGTGGATCTGAGCGACAGAGTGTTAATGTAGCTCGGTCCCTGTCAGCAGACCTGTCGTAAGTCATTACCTTCTCTCCTGCTTATCCACCAGGAGTGGGCCAAGGCAAGATCAAAGCAGACAGCAGCCAGTCCACGTCCCAAACACCCCAAACGAGCCCTGTTACATAGAACAGTCCAAGTGACAACTGAGACGGCCATCAGTGGGCCTACCCTGACTTAGAAAATAAGTTCAGAATCATCGTTTAAAATCCAGGGCTCATCCCTATATTGACGTCACTCTGAAGCAGCCTCGTGCTCTGACAAGTTTCTTAGTACCAAGCTAAGCTGGTAAACACGTGTCACTAACTGTAATTACTTTCTCATTCAACAGTCCCTCAGGACTCCTCTATCCACGTGGATAAAGCCATCCAGCTTGCTCTTTTTAAACTGACCTCATAACCCAGATATAATAAATTCTTGAAAAGTTGCATCTAAACTAAAATGTGTTCCCAACACATTATGAGGGATGATGGATTGTTGAAGAAAACATTTGTAATTACAACTGACTTAAAAAACACACTTTGAAATCGTTAATAATTCTCACAGGGCTGGTTGTAAAGATCTTCTACACACACACACACACACACACACACACACACACACATACAAACACATGCACACACGCACACACATGCACGTACACGCGCACACACACAATCATCATTTTTGATCTCTCTGGGCACACGTGTATACTCGCTCACTCTCCGTCATTTCCCTTGCTCCTTGCTTTGCACAAAGCTACTTACAGAAGTCTAGTTAAGAAGGAACTTTCTAAGAAAACCATCTCATGCAGAGATAAGACTATAAAGATATCTGTAAAAATTCAAGTTGACCATATGATGTGCCTACTGTCTGCATATAAAATCACCTCTCATTTGCTCACTTCACAGTCTTTTTCATCAATAGTTATAAGGACAAGTTCCTATCAATAAAGGCAGTACTTACAGATTAATCACAAGCATAAGCCGGTCAATTTACTGTTCCGTGACACTACTTAAAGGAAACCGTTGGGTGAGTACTTTTAGAAATTGAACAAAGCAGTTACTTTCCCACTTAATTTATTTCTCTTTATGTTCCGACCTTCTAAGATATTAAAAACCTGTGAACAACATCATGGTAAAGTCCTTAGGGAACAACTGGGAATTCACTTCTGGGGCGGCTGACGAATTAAAACGACCAGGTTTGGTCATGCTGCGAAACAAATACAGCATAAAGTGTTAACAGTAGAATCTGGATGGTGAGTGTGTGGGTGTTTTCTGAACAATTTTTTTCAGGCTTTTTAGGATTTTAAAATATTCATGATAAACTGTGGAAAAAATATTGCCAGGTTCTTATGCTGGTTGTCTAATCATGTATACCACACTGTCGGTAAAAACAAGTAAAGCTTTTCATTTCCCAGGAAACAGTTTTCATGCCTGTAGGTGTCTTTTTAGCACCATTCCCTTTAATGTTAATGGGTTTCTCTGAATGGAGGATCAGGTGGGTGTGTGGACCAATAATATTAAGACCCAACAATCCAGTATGTAGAGCAGTTCACAGAGCCCTGTTGGATACATGAGCCCATAAGGACTTCTCACCGTAGTCTTAGGAGGTAGCTTGAGTATCAGTCCCCTTTGACAGATGAGGGAAGGGATGGGTGTCAGGGGAGACAAGTGGCTTGGGCTTGTCTAAGGTCACTGAGCTGACAAGACTAGATCCACATTTCAGATGTTTTTCCCACAAGCCATAGTAACATTTACATGAGTTATTTTCCCAAAAGGCTATGAAGCATCGCAACAAAAATTTAACAAAAATAAAGTGTATTAAATCAGTAAACAGAATACTACAAAAAAAAAAAAAAAACAACAACACAGGAAGACAATTTGAAGACACAAATGAACGTTTTAAGATCCCTTAAGTCCTCATTGGTAACGAAAGATTTAATTTGCTCAGCTGTCTCAGAAGTGAACAGGTTGAGTGCTGAAAGCCCCAGTGATGACATAAACAACCAAAGACAAGAATAAAGGCATCTTCTACTCCATCGTCCTGGATAAAGCCTGATGCAACCACTAGTGGGTGATTTATCTGAGGCCCCCACTTGTCATAAAGAGACCAGACAATATTGCTAGTGAATAAAATAATAAGAGTAAAACTCAAGGAAAATCCCAACTTCAAACCGCGGTAAATTCGTATTTCTTTTGGTAAAGTGGGGCCATGAGCACCATCTCTCAGAATGTACGGGGGTGAAAATCAACTGATCGGCTCTCTTTTCAACTTTACGATTTTCTTTTTTTTTTTGGGACAGAGAGAGACAGAGCATGAACGGGGGAGGGGCAGAGAGAGAGGGAGACACAGAATCGGAAACAGGCTCCAGGCTCCGAGCCATCAGCCCAGAGCCTGACGCGGGGCTCAAACTCACGGACCGCGAGATCGTGACCTGGCTGAAGTCGGACGCTTAACCGACTGCGCCACCCAGGCGCCCCTCAACTTTACGATTTTCATGACGACTTCCAACAGACCTTAAATGGGACTAATCTATTTACGCTGATAGAAGCTGAATGTATTGTGGACCACAGAGTCGAACGGCAACAATTGCCAGCGATGCAAATACCACTCAAAAGCAACATCGCTCGTATTCACACAGTGTGATATGATGAAGATATTGCTTCTGGCTACACTTCGTTGGGAAACCAGCAAGAGGTTACCGGCAGCACCTTGGCTTTGGGTGTCAGTGTAATTATCTCTAGCAAATCATTATACACAGTAAGGCAGCAAACTGTGTCTATCAACCTTCGATGAAACCTACTAAGAGTGCCGGCAATCACTCAGCCGGCCACAAACTTTCATTTGGAACCCTGTTGACACCAGAATCGAGACAGTTCTGGCCCTAGTGCCTGAATAGCAACACTTCTACACTGCTTCCTGTCAGAAGGTTTTCAAGGAAAACATAGCAAATTAAATATACTGAGTTCGCTATAACTTGCTTCCAATTATCAACGATAGTAGGGGAACACTGTTCAACCCCACACACAACCTCAGAATGTGATCTTACTTGAAAATAGGGTCTTTGCAGATATACTTATGGTAAGGACTGAGATGAGATCAGGTTGGCTTAGGGTAGGCCCTAAATCTAATGAGACTGTCCTTCTAAGGGCCACAAAAGGACACACGGAGGAGACACAGGGAAGAAGTCCATGTCAAGATGGAGGCAGAGATCGCAATTATGCTGCCTGAAGCCAAGAAACCCTAGGACCACCAGAGGCAAGGGCCGGGGGAGTCCTCCTCTAGAACCTTTGGAGGGAATATGGTCCCTGGCCCCCAGAAGTGTGACTAAATACGTTTCTGTTGTTTTAAGCCACTCAGGTTTGTGGTAATTTGTTATGGTAGCCCTGGGAAACAGATGCACTAATTTGATGGTCATCAACACCGCGTGTTGCCTCTGCTCCTGATAAACAATCAGCGGAGAAACTCCAGGAATAAAGAGAAAGGGGTCAAATAGTATTATCTCGTGCTGTCACACTAGGGTAGGGGGAGGCAGGAAACAGAGATTACTAGGTGGATGCTGGAGTCCAAAAGACGGTTGCAGGTAAATACAACTTAGTGAGGAGAAGAGATGTGGAGTGAAATCTAGACAGGAGTCAGCAGACGTCTCGCCTATAGAGGCAAGAGTGAGGGAGCAGGCAGGGGACACATGTCAGGGCAGTCAATGCTGAAACCCACACATATGTGGCACGGGGACAGAAGGAGATGCGTTTTACAAACATTACTCCACCTAATCATTAGAAATAATTCCTGTGTTCCTGTGAGGCCTATTTCACTATTCTGGCTTTCCGCAGAAGGAAAGATACGTACAGAGAAGTTACTAATTTGGTCCCGGCCACAAAGTTAACAGCTGAAATAGCTGGGCTGTAAATCCGTTTGTATCTGATTCCAAGCCTTATGTACCAAGCTTGGTTCAAAGTAGCAAAGAGTGCCTTCTCTCATAAGCCTGACTGAATTGAAGAACGTCTCAACTATAATTTTTAATATACTCCTTCTCAGGGCAATAACTGAGTCTATGGAAGATCCAGACAAGTGGCCCTAATTCTGGCTGCATGCCGGGATCATCTGAGCATCTTACAAAACACTGGCCCCACTCCTGATCAACTGAATTGAATCTCTGGGATGGGATCTGGGCAGTGATGTTTGCAGAAAGCTCCAGGGTGATTCTTTTTTTTTTTTTTTTTTAATGTTTATTTTTTGAGATAGACACAGAGAGGGGGAAGGGGCAGAGAGAGAGGGGGACAGAGGATCTGAACTGCACTCTTAAGTGCTGACAGCAGAGAACCCGATGTAGGGCTCGAACTCATAAACCGTGAGATTGACGACCTAACCCAAAGTCCATTGCTCAACCGACTGAGCCCCCAGGCGCCCCTCCTGGGTGACTCTAATGGGTACTGCTGCTGAGAACTACTGTTCTACACCCCACAGGTAAGGGTGGGAGGTGCAGCCGGCCAAGGAAGAGAAGGGTGTGGTGTTAGCAGGCAATCTAGCCATGTCACGTCTCAGAAGAACTCTGACAAATACCGGGGCGGTGAGGAGCATGAAAACATGCTCTAAATGTTTCAAGAATGCCTCCATTCTTTCTTGCACAGCTTCTGCTCTTTTCCTCCAGTGATGTGAGAATCAGAGCCTAAGCATTAGGAAAGCTGCTTCTTCCTCTCATTCCCTGACATGAGCCAGAAAACGGAGGCTCATCCTGTGTTTGCAAAGTACTTTGCAAAATTCAGCAATGTGCTAGACTAGGAAGCAGCTTCTGCTGCCACTGCAAATATTGTTTTTACAATTTCTGGGCCTGTATGAAACGAAGCCGGATGGTTGTGTTTTTTTGTTTTTAAAGTGATGACTGCTGTTCGCTGCAGCGCTGAGAGCCAGAAGCATTAGATCCCATTTCCTGACCTCCAGCTGGGCATGGTGGTGTGATAGATCGCAATACTTCTAAAACTTCAGTCTCTGTCAACATTACCAGGGGGGCTGGTGAGAACAAGATTCCTGTAGGAACTTGGCATTTCTCACCAGCTCACGTGATGCCGATGCTGATGGTCCAGGGACCACACTTTGTGTTGCCCTGGTACAAAGCGGTGCTTCCCCAACTCTAAACGTGCATGCAGATTGCATCTAATACCGTATAAACGCATATCAGACTCAGAGGGCTGATGTTCTTTTCCACAGATCACTCTCTAAGTAGCAAGGGTTTATAGCCTATTCCACGGGGGGTGGGGGAGAATGTTTACTTGTACCTGTGTTCACAGGCTTAGATGCCCATTCATCAGTTTACCAGGTAAAAAGATAAAAACCCTGAGCATTAGCCTCCTAACTCCACCCCCCCTGTTTTTTGTTTTTTGGGTTTGTTTGATGGAGACAGTAAAGAAGAAAGAAATTTAAAAACATCCCCAAATCAATGATAAAGGTGGAAGCGGCGTGGGTATTTCCTCGTGTCTAAGGAAGGAAAACTTTGTAGATGCCTATAGATGTATAAGGTAATGAAAGAATATCCACTTCAATGGACTGTTTCCATTAGCTCCATGCCCAGAATGCCAGAATGCTCATTTCTCTGGCTTAGGAGAAATGAGGAATTGCTCCTAAGAGATTTCCTTCATTCGAATCAGCATGCTTTGCCTTGCAACAAGTGGAAGCCATTTTGAAACAAACAAACAAACAAACAAACAAACAAGGATGGCAAGAGAGGAAGCAGACAATCAGACCATGAGGTATATTCAAATCCTGCCTTCATGTGGCTAGCATCAGAGGAATAAGAATTGCAACATTTTAATTTAAGCATTGTCAACAATCTTAAACCCATGACCACGAATCTTGGGGAGAAAACATGCACACATCCGCCTTCGTCCTGAGAAAGGCATCATTAATTCATTCACTTGCAATCACGCAACCACTCATCCATTTATTAAATATGGAGTACCTCCTCTAGAGTAGACACCGCTCTAGGAGCTGAGGATGCAGGAGAGAACCCCCTGTGAGAAATACTTAAGTTACTCCATCTATTGGAAAGCGCCTTGGGCACCAAGGTGAGAGACGATTGGTTCCGTGCTTTTAGTTCTTACTCTCTTAAAGGAGTAAGAAATTTAGGGCAGTGGGTCCCTAACTATGGTGAGAGCACAGCCCGGCCCCCACAATCTGTTGCAGATTGATACCTTTATAAAATACAACAGATATCGATTAATAATTTTTTTTAACCACAATGATATACAAAACACAAATCCCAATCGTTTTTGTTATTAGTTTCGACGGGCAATGGCAAATTCCTTTAAAAGGAGTGGGAGGGGGGCGTCTAAATGCTTCCTCTCCAATTCTGTACGTCTCACTGCAGACTGGTAACGAATAGCTTGCAGACAAGCATACTCCTCAGGCTACGTTCTGAGTAGAACTCATTTGGACACCGTACTCCAGGGTCAGTTGCCTGGGTTTGAATTATAGTTCTAGTACTTGCTAGCTATGTGACCGTGGGCAAGTTATTTAATTTCACTATGTCTGTTTCCTCCCCGTAATAAAAACACCGCCCTGGCAAAGCTGTTGCCAATTCATGTAAGACACAAGCCAATACATACAAACAATCGGAATAGTGTCCGGCTGGTGGTTAAGGCTATTGAAAGTGTCAGCTGCTATCATTACCACTATCTACTATTACGAATGCAACTGTTACTGTTATTACTACCAGTACTTTGCTGCTGTATAATTTGGGCCAATACTTGCACAGCTGTGTGTTTACTTGCACACCTAGAGGATGGTGTCTGTCAACTCCTCCTTCCTATTCCCTTCTGTGAATTCTGTGCCTTGACAGTGAAATTATGGATTCAAAAAGCACGTCATCACCCATGGAAATGCCCCCTCGTAACAGACTGTCTATACTGCCCACATGCCATTTCAGAGCAGTAGGGACACAGGTCCTGGGGTTCTGGGCATGTCTGTTCATCAAACAAATGAAATCAGTCCTGACACAGCTGTCCTTCCACACCGCCCCTGGGGAATTGGGCTGGGCCACTGCTGTGGAACACTGGGAGCGGCCTCAGGGCACGGGTGCCGTCCTTTTCTTGTGGGAAACCAAAGGACAGTCAAGCAGAGGGAGTGACTACAAAGGACACTTTTAAACCGCGAGTAATTGACTACTTAACCCACCCGCATCTTGTACACCTATGTGTGTTTCTCCAAGCTCCCTTCTTAACGGCTGTTTTGGATTCTCAGCAAAAATGGTTGAGAATTATTTATTTTGCTTCAGATTAGTCACTTACAATTAGCTGGGAATGAAAATGTCAAGGTGGCACAGAAACACATTTCAGGAACACTGAAACTTGACCATGGAAACTTATGTCCGAAAACAATTTACAGTGATTATAAAAGTGAGAGGATGTCTCAAGATGGGAAAGGAAAATAACCATCTCATTTACTTTTTAAATCTCATTACTCTGAGAATATTAAACAAATTTATTGATATGGCCTAACTAATTTGGATTCTTAGAAAATAAAATTTTTATGAAGAAAAGAAAGGGCAACAAAATAACTAAGTAAGAGAGCAGGTGTTTGGGGCTCTGACAACAAATTTGGAGATTAATTAGTTGAATGACCTTAGTTTAAAGATTTACTCTCATAAGTAGAATTCTATCTGGACTCGGGTGAAGGCGGAGTTCTCATCTTGCCTCAGAATGGAGTAATTGATTTAAGAAACAAGAGCCACACTAACACTATGGCTGGTGACAAGGTTGGGCGTGATTTAATAAGACAGCGGTAGACTCTCCGAGATGTCATTGAGCCGCAAAGTGTGGCCCTGACATGGCCCAGCCTGTAGTCAACCAGTTACGAGTTTTAATGTGTTTCTGCTACTCAAGCTGAAAATTATTATGTACAATAAGCCAGCCTCTTTAGTACACAGATCCTCTCTGTAGTACGTTGTTGCCTTTGTGTTCTTTTAAATTCAGTACACCAAAGCATATTAAAATTGCTCTGTGCTGTACAGACTGACGTTGCAGGGACATAAATACTGGATGCTTTTCTGAAGGAGAGGAAGCTCATGATATGGTCAGACAGAAGCTAGAGAAAGACAAGGTTTTGTCACTCTCTCTCTGTTTCTCGTCTTCCCACTCTGACTCTGCAATTATTTCTGACTCTCCAAACTTATCCAACTGTGTCTATCCATCCATCCATCCATCTATCCGTGCATGTATGCACTCGTTCCATAAATTATGTATCGAGCCCCTTCGGCTGCCTGGTCCCGTACTATGCTTTTGGAACTTATGTTCTATTAGGAAAAGACAAAATAAACAAGTTGGAAAATCAATGAACTAATAATTATGGTAGTTGTGTGAAGATGAAAAAAAAATCAAAGTGTTATGTTAAAACAGTGACTAACTGAGGAGATCTATTCAGGATCTTGAGAAAAAAGAGAACTCCAGGCCGATGGTCGAATGAAGAAACATTGATGAAGAGATGAATTACCGAGGTATGGGCAGTGCTGAAAGAAGAAAGGAGGGCTGGTGAGGCACCCAGAGTCTAATAATAGCAGAAAGTTGTCATTAAGGGACAAAGAGAAGAAATGGTGTTACCAGAGCCGAGAGCTGCAGCTACGGAATGGGTGTCACCTGACAGGACCCCTGGATATGAGGGATGCACCCGTGGCCAGAACAATGATCCAAAGTGGAGAGGAAGGAGATAAGAAACAACCTTAATCTCTCTCTTCTCTTTCTTCTTCCAATCTGCTGCTAGTGCCTCCTATTGGCCAAACCAGATCTTAAGTCACCTGGGAAGGGAGCTTTGGTGATAAGAGTCCATGGAGTTCAGTTTCAGTGTTGGAACGGATTGGGGTGTCAGAGGGAGGGAAGAATGTAAAATAACCAGGGAAGGGGACCTACTCGGGTAGGACAGTCAGGAAAAGCTGCCCCGTGGAGGTAACATCTGAACTGAGACTCTTGAGAGAACAAGGTCCCAGCCATGCAAAGAGCCAGCGGAAGAGTAATCCAGTAGGGGCAGAAGTGAGCACATGCCTTTGCCATTGTCCCTTCTCTGCTTCCACACTTAGTAGAGATCCCTCACAAGGAATGTATCTGACACAGATCCAGATGATCTGAATGTACCCTTTCCTAGGCGTGATGCTGTTACTCAAGTTCTGGGAGAAGCAAATGCCATACCACAAACGAGTTTTCTCATGGAAAAGAATGCTCATGGTGGCGCCTGGGTGGCTGAGTTAGCTAAGCGCCTGACTCCTGATTTCGGCTCAGGTCAAGATATCACGGTTTGGGAGTTCAAGCCCTGCACTGGGCTCTGCGCTGACAACATAGAGTCTGCTTGGGATTCTCTGTCTCCTGTCTCTCTCTCTTTCTCTCTGACCCTACCCTGCTCTCTCTCTCTCTCTCAAAAATAAATAAACATTAAAAAAAGAATGCTCATAACTCGAACATTTGCCTACGAGAAGTCCAGGATTTCTATTAATTCTGATGTGCAAAGAAGGAAAAACCAAGAAACACATATATAAAGGCAGATAAGGGCGAGCAACTGTAGCAGCTGTAACTCCTTTCCATTTATACAACTTTTCTTTGAAAGAACTCAAGCCTTCCACACTCTGAGATATCCTTGTTTTGTGTAACTTATTAAAAAATATGCCATCGTGCCCGTCATTCTCTCAAATAAAGAAACACTATAAAAATACAATAATCATGTAATAATAGTTAATGTACATATATGATTTAAACTCATACTAATACTCTTTTGGTTTTATATTTACCTTCAAGTCACTGGCTACAATGGATATACGCTGGAAGCCTATAAATCCAAATATCTACTGACAAATTATTTTCTGTTGCCTAGAAACCATTTCTTTATATAGTCTATGTAAAATTTTCGGTATTAACAGGATCATGTGAATTAAATGATCTGCCAGTCAGTTTGCTGGTGGGTTCAAATTCACTGTGAGCTAGCCAAGCTCATAGTAGGTCTGCCCTGAAATGGCACACAGGGTTTCCTGTTGGTGGTTGAGGTTAGGCATGGTAATTTCCTTTCCTTAAGTCCTGCATACTACTGACACATTCGCCAGTGGAAAAAGAATTCCTCTCAAGGACAAGTTCCAGGAAAATAATGAGGAACTGCTTGCATATTAACGAGATTCACCACCTTCCATATTCAAAGCCAGCCACTTTTTTCTTATATAAGATCTTAAGGAATTTCCATTATCTCCCCATTAGTTCTAAATTCCCCTAGTGCCTGTCTAATTTATTTCCTCTTATTTTGTCTCTGATGAATACGGAAACAGATGGTAATTCTTCTTCTTTTTGTAATTTGTGTCTCCTGCCAATTCCATGAAAACTACTGATAGAAACAGTGAGTATATTATCACCTGTAGGAGAGGCCGTTGTACCCCCATCACCTTCATGGTGTCCGCATTAGCTAGGATCTTCAGGGGGTCAGATGTTTTAGTGACTCCTTCAATCTCCTTGTTGATCTCTGCCAGGACCTGATTCAGGAAGATGTTTTTGATGTACAGAGTGAGAAAGTCTCGAAGAGGACACTGTTTGGCTGGGCCGAGTCCCAGGGCATGCTCGATCTCTTGAATAAATCTGGAAGACAACAGAAGAAAATGGTCATTAAATATATCAGAAAAATAGTTCTAAAAATATCATAAAACACATATGGGTATTTCTAGGCTTTGGCATGTCTTTCTATGGAGAGATGAGGGGGAATTCCCAGAATTCTTAACAAGAACATGTCATTACTTTATTTGTCTCTATAAGAGTTCTTTTTATTTTTCTAAGTTATTATTTCACTAATTGAATAGAAATAGGACAAAATAGAACACATGACTGCTAAACTGAAAGGGGGAAATAGGGGTAACACCAAAACCCATTTGTATTATTTCGAGAAGGAAATAAGAATACAAAAAGCAAAGGCAGGCATGATGAACAGAAAATTACAGTGCAAATTTAAAAGCACACCCCCAAATACTCCGTATTTCTCACAGAGATCTTTATATGTGTAGATAGAAATGTGTTTTTTTTTTTTTTTAAGGGAGATTTGCATTTCCCTGATGATTAGTGATGTTGAGCATCTTTTCATGTGTCTGTTGGTTATCTGCATGTGTTCTTTAGAGACATGTCTATTCAGGTCATCTGCCCATTTAATAGGATTATTTGGTGGTGTTTTTTGTTTTTGTTTTTTTTTTTTGGTGCTGAGTTACATAAGTTCTTAATATATTTTGGATACTAACCCTTTATCAGATATGTCATGTGCAAATATCTTCTCCCATTCAGTAGATTGTCTTTTTGTTTTCCTGATGGTTTCCTTTGTTGTGCAAAAGCTTTTTATTTTGATACGATCCCAATAGTCTATTTTTGCTTTTGTTTACCTTGCCTCAGGAGGCATATCTAGAAATTATTGCTATTGCTGATGTCAGAGGAATTACTGTCTGTGTTCTCTTTTAGGGTTTTTATGGTTTCGGGTCTCACATTTAGGTCTTTAATCTATTTTGAATTTATTTTTGTGTATGGTATTAGAAAGCGGTCCAATTTCATTCTTTTACATGAAGCCACAATGAGATATCAACTTACACCTGTCAGAATGGCTAAAATCAAGAAGAAACGAAACAACAAGTATTGGTGAGGATGTGGAGAAAAAGGAACCCTTGTGCAGTGCTGGTGGGAATGTAAATTGTACAGCCACTCTGGAAAACAGTAAGAAATTTCCTCACAAAATTAAAAACAAACAAACAAACCAACCATATGATCTAATAATCCCCCTACAGGATATTTACCCAGGGAAAATGAAAGCACGAACTCAAAAAGATACATGCACCCCTATGTTTACTGCAGCATTATTTACAAAAGCCAAGCCATGGAAGTAACCTAAGTGTTCATCAATAGACGAATGGATAAAGAAAATGTGAGATGTATGTTTGTATATGTATATGTTATAAATATACACACACATACATATATATATATATGACCATATATATACCATACACACACACACACACACACACACACACACACACACACAGGGATATTACACAGCCATTAAAAAAGGATGAGATCATGCCATTTGAGACAACATGCATGGACCCATTACATTAAGTAAAATAAGTCAGACTGTGGAAGACAAATACCATATGATCCACTTGTAAATGGAATCTAAAAAAGATGAATAAACAAACAAAAAGCGGAATCCACACTACAAATACAGAGAACAAATTGATGGTTGCTGGGAGTGGGATGGGGGAGACTGGGCAAAGTAAGGGAAGGGCAAGGAGATACAGTCCTCTGGATATGGTATGAGTAAGTCACAGGATTAAAAAGCAGAGCGTAAGGAATATAGTCAGTGATATCACCATAGTGATGTAATAGGACAGACGGTAGCTGTATTCATGAACACCACATAATGCATAAACTTGTCAAAATCATTAAGTTGCACACCTGAAACTAATGTAACATTGTGTGTTAACACTCAAAAAAAAAAAGGTGGCGGGAGGGAGGGAGAATGAATGGTATTCTTTTACTTCATGAGGGTATGTAAGTTGGGAGGTTATGAAAGGGAACAGGAAGGGAGGCGTGGACAAAAGAGTACTTCAACCTTATTTGCAATGATCTGTTCCCTTTATTAAAAACACTTGAAACAAAGGGGCGCCTGGATGGCTCAGTCAGTTGAGTGTCCTACTCTTGATTTTGGCACCAACATTATGGGATCAAGCCCCGTGCTGGGCTCTGTGCTGAGTGTGGAGCCTGCTTAAGATTCTCTCTCCCCCTCTGCCCCTCTCCCCTACTCGTACTTACTTTCTCTCTCTCTCTCAAATAAAAAAAATACATAAAACAAAGATAGAATGTTAGTAACTGTCCAAACTCACAGATGAGTATGCAGATATTTATTAGGTTATTCTTTGTATCTGCTTTGCATGGTTTTGATATGCAAAGATTTAAGTTATTACCACCCAGTAACACCAGTCCCCCCAAAAAACAAGGTTTAAATTCCAGTTACTACAGTAGATTAACTGTGAGTAACGGCATAAAATGAAAACTTTGCTGCTACCTCTTCAGTCCAGAAATCTCTATGTAAACAACTGATGTTCACCATGATCAATGGATCAGTCTATCAGTGACTGATAACTGCACATCTGCCACTCATGTTCGGGTGACAAAGCGTGTACTTGTGTTGTCTCCTTGTCTCCCAGTGATAAACTCATGCGATGTTTTACAAAAATGAATAATTAAAAGAGGGAATTGGCCAAAAAAGACAGACGTACAGAAAAAACAAAAAACAAAACGAACAGTGGTAACACTGGGAGTGGAATTTGGATGGAATGTAAAGGGATTTACAGAAGAAACAGCTAGGAATGTTGACATCGCCTCCATCTGAGAAAGAAACACAACCAGAGGGAAGGAGAATTAATTCACCTCACCAGGGAGAAAGCCTTTGTGGCAAAAGGGATGAAAACATCCCGGAGGAAGTGCTGTGGCCCCAACTGCACGGTAAAGGAGCTCTTGAAGATGTTTCATGACATTGAAAAGCAAAAAATAAAATGCCGGCAGATCCAGACTTAAAGGAGGTATGACATTTCCCCAACACCTACAAAAGGTGCTCACTGTGTATCGCAAAGCACAGGATGAAAAGGTGTTCAAAGTACTCTGATAGGATTTTAACAAAGAAATGAAATACTAATATGAAAACATATTCGTTTTCTTATTTTTTTTTCATTTTTGGACAAATTTATAACTGCCAGCAAGGGACTTTTTCATGTTTTGGCAAAAACTTCCTAAAGTCGAGAAAGAATTGTGATTTACCCCATTGACTAAGATTGCTTTGCATGGTGATTTTTACAGTTCTACAATGTTATGCAAAGCAAGGACTGTGTTGTATTTTAAATTTTCTTCCAAAAAAAATGTAGAGGGAGATGAAGTGAAATCAAATCAAATGAAATAAAGACAAAAACTGAATGATTAACTGGGAAGATATATTTGCAACTTCTATCACAGATGAGTCAGGAAAAAAAAAAAAAAAAAAACAACTTAGTGCAAAAATGACCAAAGGACAGGAAAAGACGGTTTACGGTAAAAAGGAATACAATGGCCACTAAACATAAGAAAAAATTCTTAACTTTGTTCCTAATGAAAAAAATGAGAAGTAAACTATACTGAGATATCATTTTTTATAACCAAGCATTGATCAAATCCCCAAAACTTGAAAGCGTGCTCTTTTGGCGTACGTATGGGAAACAGGCATCCTCAAGTATTGTTGATGGGAATGAAAAATGGTGCAACCCTCACGACGGGCAAGTTGGAATCATCACTCAGAATTACAAATGCACTTCCTTTTGACCCAGAAATCCCACTTCTGGGAAATTCTTCTGACAGCTATTTCTAAATATGATTACACAGATCAGTGTAGCATTGTTTTTACAGCAAAGGACAAAAGAATCCATCATTCAGGGATTAATCAAATAAACTGTGGTGTATCTACAGTAACCTCAACCCCCAAACGTGGAAGCTTCTGATGCACTAACGTGAAAAGATCTCCAAGATAAATTGTTCAGTGAGAAACGCACGCTGTAGATCAATATGTATTTAGTAGTATTCATTACACCGACCTTTCTGTAAAAATTATATACCCTCCTTTGTTTATTTTATGATAAAGACATCCTGACAGGACTCACAAAGGTCTAGTCAAAGTGAGTACCTGTAGGAAGCAGGGGACGAGTGGGGTCTGCAAGAGGAGTGGGAATAAGACTTTTTGCAATGATAACTTTTAATAATTGCTTGATTTTTTTTAAAGATCAAACTGGCTTTATTCAACAATTTATGAATCAGCATCCCATCTAGTAAATAGGAAAGAGCGCTTACAATCATCGGATTTTCAAAGACCGTGAATGTATTACTCAAAAAAAATTAAATTAGAATATTAAAAAGAAACTACCTACATACACCAAAGACTGTACTTCATAAATGGCTTTCTAATCAGGCCACATGTGAAGTTTGGTGGGGGCGCCTGGGTGGCTCAGTTGGTTAAGCGTCCAGCTTTTGCTCAGGTCTAGATCACATGGTTCATGAGTTCGAGCCCCCTGACAGGCTCTAGGCTGACAGCTCAGAGCCTGAAGCCTCCTTTGGATTCTGTGTCTCCCTCTCTCTGTCCCTCCCCCTTTTGCGCTTTGCCTCTGTCTCTCTTTAAAAAAGAAATAAACATTAAAAAATAATAAAGAAAAAAAGTTTGGTGTAGAAATGTTCAGTTTAGCTGTGTGACCTAATAAAGGGTTTCCTTTACTTAGTACATAAACACATCATGGTTAATCTTGCATATCGCCAGTCTAACATTCCATTAAGCTCTGATCAGCCTGCAACCTGTCCTTGCACCCAGAGGCAAGCACACAGCGGTTGGGGGAAAGTGAGAACTTACACATATAGGATCATCATAGCGACAGAGTAACTCAAAGAATGTAAAGGAAAGAGCAGAAATTGAAAAGCCATGGGAAACATCAATGAGGCCTCTTAACTGACTTCATCAACACGGAAAGGGAAGTAAAAGAGTGACTACCAAACAAGACGTAATAAATCTTTAAGAAGGGAGTGAGGGGAAGAAGGTGGGGAAAAATGAAGACATAAAGGTAGTTAACCATAATTTAAAAATCTCCAAATCCCACGTCCTGCCGGGTTGACTCCTTCTGATTCATCTAATCCTCAGAGAAGTACCTCTCCCAGGTGCCACTCCCCACCCCGCCAGCCCAGATGTATCCCTCTCTCCTTGGTCTGCCTCTAAAAGAAAACCACTGTTTTGAATTTGCTTATGAGTAACCACACCAAAGGCCTTTGTATTTTATTTAATATTATGGGATTCAATCATCAGAATCCCTCCTTATTCTTTTCAACGGGACTTAGAAGAAGCTTTCTGAGAGGCACTTCCCACAATTTCAAAATCTTTACCAGATGTTAAAAAGAAATTTTTACTAGGGGGGCGCCTGGGTGGCTCAGTCAGTTAAGCGTCCGACTCTTGATTTCAGCTCAGGTCATGATCTCACGGTTCGTGAGTTCAAGCTCCACGGCGGGCTCTGTGCCGACAGCACGGAGCCTGCTTGGGATTCTCTCGCTCTCTTCTCTCTCTCTACTCCTCTCCCCCTTTTTCTCTCAAAATAAATAAGTAGAATTTAAATTAAAAAATTTTTCTTTTTACTAGTTAGCCTGCTCCTAAACAGTAAGAGAGAGAAGTCTAAATTATCTATACTTTCTTTTTTTCTAGTCCGCTATTTGTTTTTGGTGTCCCCCAGATGCGAAGTTCCTCTGAGCCGCAATGATGGAGGGGCAGGGCTCCCATCACCTGTAACTGACGGATTTCCTTCAAACACAAGTCACACGTTCCCCACAGCACGCCTATCCGTCTAAAAGGACACACCCAGGTTGCCGTCGTCACCTCTAACTCAAGGGGACCCGTTCGACATGTGTCCGAATCTGCTTTCAGAGCTGTGAAGGCAGGCCCTCTCACTGCACAGAAAGCACGAAACATGTGCCAGGGAAGAGAAAAAATAAGGCTGTCTGATCAGCCTGTTCCGACTCCCGTCAACAAGGGGAAGCAAGTACACGAAATGGGCAAATCGCCCTTTCCTGGGCAGGAAGGACACAGAAAAGGAACTCTCCCAAACAGCCAGGAGGGGATCCAGACTCTCGGTCGCTGCAGGGAGGACTGACTGAGGGAAGCTGAGCGGCCACGGCAGAACACTCACAGTAGGTATTCCGGGGACTGAATTCTGAATGTACAGTCTTGGGCAGGTTACTTAGCCCCTCTTCGTCTTTCTGTTGTATTCTATAAAACGGAGATGGTAACATTCAAGATCGTCCTGATGGTTAAAGGAGGAAATCAATGTTAAGCACTCGGCACCGAGGTGGGCACACAGCAACCGCTGAGTAAGCAGCAGCTACTATTTTTGTGATTATTACCGGCACATGAGCCCTGATGGGGTTGTGGAGGAAAGGGGTACATGCGTGACGGGGTGTTTTTCACCCTGCCCCTTTGTTTTCCTACGCTTGCCCATAACTGGCAATGTGGACCAGCAGATTAATACTTCGACCCTTTCAGGAACAAGCTGACGGAGGAACGACCAAAGCTCCGGGTGGTGAGGGGTCAAGTGTAAATCGCTCACTTCTGTATCCTCAGAGCTCAGTACTACGTCCACTATGGCCGGCACCCAGTAGGCTCTCAGGAGGTATTTGGGGAAGGGAGTGCTGAATAAAAGTAGCAGGTTCTTGAACTTCAACCCACAGTTCCTGAAACTGAGGTGTGACATCTCTGACAAATAACGCCTTCCCCCCAAGAATCTGGACTAGAGGCCCCAATAAAATATTTAAGAAGAAAGAAAAATCATCCCATCGCTCCACCACCCCACCGTTAACAGTTGCCTCTTCCTGAAAGAATGTTCTCTATCTGGTCCTTGACCACAGTCCCAACGTTGTTTTTTGCCCTGTACAATATGGTTATTCGCACAACTTTACAGTCTCTTCTTCTACAGAGTATTATGAAGTCATTCCATCACACTAATGAACACAGCATTATTAAACCAAACATCTATTAGGGAATATTAATGCTGTCTCCTGTTTTTATTAGAGATAATCCTACAATGAACATCCTCATTTGGCGTCTGTTGAATTATACCCACAAGCTATTGGGAGTAGCTCCTCATGATTTTTCATGGACGACTCTACATTTTATTCACCCCAGATTCCCACAATGTACTGCATGACTCCTTTTCCCTCGGAAGGAAGGACTTTAAAATTGATCCGGTGAATGGGAAGACAGGAGAGACAGTCAAGGGTGTGGAGGCGACTCATCAAAAGGCCCAGTTTTTCCAACAATGCTCCTAATCAGCTCTAGGGAAGTAAGAAAGTGCTGAATTTTTAACAGTGAAAAGAATCTCATTAGGAAAGAAAACACTTCACTTCAAAGTTGAGATGGAACACAGACGGAACCTTGTCAAAAGGGTATTATCTAATCTGGTGAAGTGCTTTCACACTAGGGATTCCTATCCTGTAAATGATGAGATGGCCCCAGGTACGGCTGTGGATACGGAAACGAGGAGAATGAGACTCAAAGAAAAGGATCTACATAATGCTACATGCAGAGCATCTAATCACAGGATTCTGAGGCACCTTATTCAGATCAGCCTCCTAAACCTAAGGTTATAAAGTAGGATAAACCAAAAAACAAGTGACAGTAGGCAACAGATTCCTGGCATTTGAATGTCTAAACCATTTAGGACCGCGTTTCCTAAATTCTAATATTGCTGTTCGTAAATATTTAACCAAAGGTTTTCTTTTTAGAATATCATCAACTGGGGGGCCTCCTAAAATACGTACATATGCAGTACCTATATTTTAAGTTTGCTCTTTCCTACAGCAAGTGCATGGCCTTTGGAAGGCATACACGAGCACACACGACTTATATTTGACCTGGTGTTTAAAAATTTTTTATCTTGATTTGATTTCTATCCAGGGAAATCGTAAACTCATTAAAATTTCATTCAGGCTTCCCAAGCTCCTTGGTTAACCCCAGCCTCCTCACCACAAATTCTGTTTCATCGTAAAGCTCCATGTCTTCCATTTTATCTCAGCCAAGAATTACAGCTACTACCAGATGGAAATGCCCTTGAACATGGAGGGCCTATTCTATACTTTAGACGTTGCAATGGGAGCAGTATTTATTCATTTGAATAAAAGTAGTTACTCATAGGAAATATGAATTCCTAACATTCACACCCTAATGAATTTTTAAAATTCCGTGGCCAACATGACCAGTAACGGGGCAAGCTGATATGTACCTCCTAATAAGATAGAGAACAATACAGCATCGCTTCTCTGATGTTCTTGCCAAAAATGCATAATGTGAACCCAGTCATGGGGAACCATGATTTTGCAAAGCAGAAAATCAAACAGGTGGATTTCAGAAAATTCAAATTCATCTGGCTTTTGGAGCACAAGAAATTTCATTCACGTCTCTCCCATAAACAGTGTGTCAGTTTATTGCTAATTACATTTTTAATGTATATACTTGTATATAATCTGTGTCATGCAATATACAATATATTTATTCTTTCCACTTTGAGATTTCCTAACTTTGTTGCATATTATCACACATCTAACTTTGGTATTTTAGGCTGCATAATGTACACAAAACATTTGTCTGAAAGGCTTGAAGATTTTTCTCCTGGTCCCATGCATTGGAACCAGTAGAAATGTGCAGAGGGATTTATCCCTCTGACTACCTATATTCTTTAGCTTCTCTTAGCATTATCAGTTCCACTAATGGACCTTCCAATCTAGACTCTCTGCAGAGATGTACCATGCTTACCTCCACCAAGAAGCTCTGAATCTCTTCCATTATATAATAGCTTTAAAGACATTTTGAAAAATCTGAACCATGCTCTTCCCTTCATTTTGGTCCGAGGTCTCTCCATGAAAAGTTGCATGATATTTACAAGCCTGCAAAAGCTCTGCTTAAGTAGTCAAGCATACTCAAAGGTAAGTCCCTATGGCACCCTCCTCACTGAACAATACCCTACTGTCACATTTAGTATCTGTACAATAATGCCAGATGACACAGATATTTATAAATGCACACATTGAAAGTTTAGTTAGCAATCAACAGTGATGCATTGTTTTTATTTTGTTCTGTTGTAATTTAAAGCCAAGATAGTTAACGCACATATAATAATGATTTCAAGAAGAGAATTTGTGATTCATCACTTACATATAACACCCAGTGTTCATCCCAACAAGTCCTCTGTAAGGCCCCTCATCTATTTAACCCATCCTCCCACCCAACACCCCTCCAACAACCCTCAGTTTGCTTTTCGTATTTAAGAGTCGCTTACAGTTTGTCTCCCTCTCGGTTTTCATGTTATTTTTGCTCTCCTTCCCTTATGTTCATCTGTTTTGTTTCTTAAATTCCACGTATGAGTGAGTGATATGATAATTATCTTGTTTCTGACTTATTTTGCTTAGCATAATATACTGTAGTTCCATCCACATTGTTGCAAATGGCAAATTTCATTCTTTCTGATCGCCGAGTAATATTTCATTGTGTATATGTATGTATGTACATATACAAAATGTACATACACATCTTCTTTATCCATCGATGGACATCATCCATCGATGGACATTTGGGCTCTTTCCATACTTTGGCTACTGTCGACAGCACTGCTAGAAACATTGGGGTGCATGTGCCCCTTCGAATTAGCACTCCTGTATCCTTTGGATAAATACCTAGTAGTGGTGATGTACTGTTTATGACAGAGACATGAAAGAATTACTTGTGATTTAAGAGCCAGAATTCTGAACTTGAATTTTCTGAAATTTGTACCTTTGATTTTATGTTGTGGTTTTACCGCACGAACACAAACGATAGCGGTAACAGTGACCCTATAGGGTGAATGATACAGGCATTGCAAAGAGAAAACCAAATTACATCCTCCCCCCCCCCCACCCCAAATCCAGTAAATAGAAATGATCTTCGGACACACAGAGAATGGAACACTGAGTGTCCAACGCAGAACTATTCTGCAGAAATACGGGCCCGTGGAAAATGATGCCAAGCAGCACTGATAACGGAGTCCTGAATGCTGATGACACTTTTCCACCCTTCACTCTAAGAGAAACAGGAGCCTTGTATGATGGCACAGTAGACTCAAAACCCCCGCCATGCTTGATTTGTATGAAAAAAAGCAATCTATAACCCGTAATGAAATCTGTTCCCAGACATGAGCCTATCCTTGCACAAAGAAACTGGAACCAGTTAGATGAGGTACTAAGGTAAATGGACCTTTGGAATCAAACCCAAGTGAGGCCACGCAAAAGGCCGCAAATAGTTCGGCGTGCACCAAGAAGCTGCCGGCAAGCGTGGCTCCTTTAAGACATCATTCTTACACACTCATTCTCAGATTTGACCTTTAAGGCACACAGCAAACTAAAACAACTTGGAGGAAAAAAAAAAAAAAAAAGCAGCCTCACAGGAATCGATTGGAAATATTCGACTTACTTGGATTATCTGACTCAAAAAAAGATCATTTAGAAATGACTTACAAGGGACTCACTCAGAAGCAGCAGCAACAGGCATATTTCAGACCATAAATCAGTGGAACATGAAAACCGGAGAAAAATCCATAAAGGTTAATGCACTTTGGAGCGCACTTGCCTCTTAATTCATGGGAGTAAGTCGTTGGCACATTGGGAAGAGGCCCCCCCAACAGTCTGTAATTGTTCATGCTGAGTGTAAGTACTCTCTGTGCCTTTTGTATATAGAGATTTTCTGGGTAAAAGTGCAAAATAAGCTCATCATCACAGAGCCCAATCATTTCCTCAGCCCACACCCCTAGGGGACCATTTGCTGAACTAATGAAATAAAAAGGGTTTGGGGTGCTCTTGTTTGTAATGAGTAAAATTCATGCCTAGCACTAGAGGAAAAAAGAGGTAAAAATCATTAAGTAAAGGGAGAAAAGAATATTAGCCACAAAATTTGAACTCTGCAGGCTTGTAAACAAATTTAACTTTAAAAAATCTTACCACGAGTATACTGCAAGTGATTTGTGACTGCATTTAAGTGTTCCCTCCAGACGGAAAAGCACTTTAGGTAAAATGAAGTAAGCCTCTTTGAAACGACAGCTGTTTAAATTTTTTAAGCAAATAATTTGGAAAGTGAAGTAATTCAAACCCTTAATATTAAACAATCTTCTTTTTTAATGAGAAATTCCATATAAATAATCAATCAGGGCTATTGATATCAAATTCTGAGACAAAATGATAATCCTGCTTTTCCGACAGGGCCTGGAATTGTTTCTATCCTTTCCACATATTTATAGTGAAAATAACCTCCTTTGTATTTTTTTCTTCTTTCTTCCTTTTTTTTTTTTTTTTTTTTATAAAAGATAAGGCTGCCTGAAAATTTTTCAAGAAAAATAGCAACTTATTACAAATTGCCTATCATATCTCCTGGAAACTTACATGTAATGTATTAAACATATTGTATTTGGGGGGTTCTGTATCTGTTGGCTTCAGATATTCTAATGCTAGACACAGGGGAATCTGGCAAATCTTCTACCTGTTGTCGTCAGTAGGAGCTCCATTAATAATTGCTTATATCCAGTCAGCTCTTACCATGTCCTGATTGAAGAGCTTTATATGGATTCTTTTATGCAATTCTCACAATAACTCCATGAGGTCTGCACTATTGCTACCTGCATTTTACATACAATGAAACGAAGTGAAAAAATAACAGTACCATTAATAGCTGACAGTCACATTGTGCTTAGAACATGCCAGAACTGTTTTTGAAGTAACCGCCATGCTTTGCTTCACTTATTCCTTACAACGCTATGAAGAGTATTTGTATAATTGGTATTCGGAAGGCAGCTTTGTTTACCAGTATACCACTAACGCTGTAATTGCTATTTGGAAGAAGAAATGGAGGCGCAGAAAGATTATGCACTTTCTCAAGGTCCTACAACTACTAAGTGTGACAGGGCCAAAATTTGAACTTGGGTGATGTGGTTCCAGATGCCATGCTAGACTTAACCACCCCCCTATAACATGTATTCTTCTAACACTACTGCCTCCCAAATGTTCACCCTTAAGGGAGCTGGTAAGGAAAGGACAATCAACAGAAGTCCATGTGAAAAGCCCTAGAATGTGCTGATATAGTGGAAGCTTGCATGGATTGAGAGGACCATAATTTTGCTAAATGCAAATATTTGCATATACACACCGAAGACTGAATTATTTCTCTTGAGATAGAAGAAGTCTTATCTCAAAGCCCTGTTCTGATTTCTTCCCCCAAGATCCTGATCTGTACTTTCAATCATCTGTTAGATATTTTCAACTGCATGTTCTTTTGACAATTCAAACTGTCTCTAAAATGGAACTTTTCAGGGGTGCTTGGGTGGCTCAGGCGGTTAAGCATCCAACTCTTGGTCTCTGCTTGGGTCGTGATCTCATGGTTGGTGGGTTCAAGCCCCGCATCAGACTCTGCACTGACAGCGTGGAGCCTGCTTGGGATTCTCTCTCTCCCTGTCTCTCTCTGCCTCTCCCCTCCCCCTGTCTCAAAAAATAAACTTAAAAAATTTTTAAAAATGGTAATTTTCATGGCTGCCCTCTCATTATTTCAATTCTCTCCTTCCACGTTCCCTATTTTTGTCCCATCCTCATTCAAGTTACCCTTGCTCAAACTTCTTCATCTTTCACTTCGCTCTTATTTTTAGCCTTGCTACTTATGCAAGCAGCTAAGTCTCCAGACTTCGAGACATTCTCTTTATATTATCTCTCATGTTCATGCATTTATTCATGTGTTCATTCCTTCATTCACTTAAGCAAGTATGTATGGAGTGTCTACCTTATGCCATGTACTGGTGTAGGTGCTAAAGCATCCATAGGGAAAGAACCACGCCCCAGAGACTATTCCTGATATAGCTATGACAGGAATGCTGCCACCTCAGTTAGTTTCGTGCTGGAGCCTGGAGAGGCATTCCTGTGCCTCCAGTTGTTAACATCCAACACCATAATTCAGGCTTTTATTACATTAGATGATGGAGATGGATGGACAGAACATAATATAAGGCAATTTCTTTCCCAGGCCTTCCTAAAACAATTTCCCAACTGATGTTTCCATCTTTAATCCCTTCCTCCTCCAATTTATGTAACACATGGCTGTTATATTAGTCTCATGAAGGCACAGAATATCTACCTACTTCCGGCTTCATCAGTGTGCCCTACTCACTCTTGCCTCCAGGTCTTGGCACATGATGGTCCATCTGCTAGAACACTCCCCTCCATACCTTTTCCCCCCAACAATCCCTTGTCCTACAGCCGTAGTTCAAATACGACCTCTTCCAGGAGCCTTTGCCCCTTGAGTCTTGGTTGAATGCTCCTTCACTTTGACCCCACAGTACCATAGGTCCACGGAATATTCCTGTTGAGGTGTCTATATTCCCTGCTAGTTTCTAACATCTTGAGGAGAGGGAATGTGTCTTGCTTATTGTAGTCAGTGTTTGGTACCTAGCAGGAATCAAGACAGAAGTCTAATATATTTTTACCTCTACTCACCAGCAAGCTTTGCTTCCTGGATATTCCCAGTATTGTTAAAAAAAAAAAAAATTCCCCATATCTTTCCTCATGATGTCTATGTGGTCTATTTCTAATCCATCCATTTTCTAAATTGTGGTATATAAGCTAAGGTGGAGGCTTGAAAAGCTGTCATTCTCACCATAACCTTCCTTCAAGGACCAATTCAAAGCTCGCTCACTCATAAAGTTTTCCCTGGTCTCTTTATTAATTATTATTTTTTTTAAAGCAATCTCATGCCCAGTGTGGGGCTTGAGCTCACAATGCCAAGATCAAGAGTCATATGCTCTACCGACTGAGCCAGCCAGGGGCCCCTCCTGATCTCTTTCAACTACTTTATTAATTTGAAATACTTCACTTCATTACATAGTATTAGTCACTTTCTATTTATTTTCTCTCTCCTATTAGAATTAAGCTCCTTCAGAGTAGCAACTGTCCTCCATACATCTTTGAACATACTTGAAGCACTTAACACTATGTCAAGTACAGTGGACACAGTTCGAGGTTTAAGAAATGGTAATGTTATGTTTCTATCACAACTTACCTGGGCTTGTCTTGAAAGGCCAGTGCTTTTGGAAAGAACTATAATGCATAAATAATTATAAGGCTATGTTTGGGGAGAATAAATATGGCTGGTCAAAAAAAGTAAAAAAAAAAAAAAAAAAAGGAAAGGAAAACACAGAGAAGTGAAAGAAAAAAAGAGAAAGTTGTGAACTTAAATGATGCATGCATTATGTTAACTTATTAATTTTTTTAGGCATTTTAAGGCAAACTGTCAGCAAATCAAAACCTGCTCACACACCTGGTGCCATGAAATTTAGTGAAGACTACTTGGGTATCAACGACAGAAGTCAGAGACTAAAAGTATTTTTCTTTCATGTGTCAAAAGCATGAATTGTGAGCCTGCTGGGTAAAATTACACTCTGTTTGCCAGGAGACAGGCTGGCCACTTGGTTCTCTCCTTCACTGTTCCCGAAAAGGATGGGTTTCATTACATTTAATAAATGAATGCTTTGGAAAACTCAGTTTGAATGATCTCTAATGAGCCTATTTGGCAGCTAAGCTTGTTCCTGAACTTAGCTTATGATGATTTCTTATCCCGCTCTTACGTTTATTATCACGTGATTAACTGCCACCCTGAATGCAAAGGGCTCTCAGAAAAAGTACCTGGAAGAGAGTGAACGACTAGTCAACGATCAGGATGTACCTGAGTCACAGACACCTCTTGCCCCCTAAACTTTTCTACTTCTGTCTCCTTTATTCACATACTTGATTATTTCAAACAAGTCACAACGGTCCTCTCATTTCGCTGTGGGTTCCCTCCTCTGTGTCCACACTGTCCCAGGCCAGGATCTATAATGATCTCGCGACAGTACTCACAAAGTGATTTTCCATAATGGCTCAAGGTTCTCTTCAAATTTACCTCCTACAGAACTCTTTCCTATTTGGGAGACAGTATCTGCTTTCCAGAGTCTCCTCTTGGTCATCTACTGTCAATGTCACACTCCCAAGAGGGCTTCAAAATCACAAGATGGGGTGGGGCAACAGCAATTTCATACTGATTATTTTTAAGCCGTTTCAGCTGCCATTCTATTAGTATTCTGCTTTCCTTCCTTCCGGAAGCCTTGGAGTCACTTCCTTCTTTATAGTTAATTTCACAAATTTCATAAATAGGACCACTTACTAGATAGGAATTAAAGACTTTATAATTCCTTCCATTCTCTCCTATTCAAGTTTTCATACCCTCTGGAAGGCTAGATCAGTGTTAAAAATTCTGCCAACACATCTGAGCAGAAGACTAGAATTACATCTGTACAAGGAATAATACAGCAAAATAGCCTCCTGTCTAGCTGATTACTTGGGGGTGAGTATCAGCCATATAGGCCTTAAAATGATGGCATTTCCAAAGAACAACTAGACCTTCTTGAGGAATTTTGATTACAATATAACTGATATTCCCCTGGATTATGTTGATGACAAATACTGAAGACAAAACTGTCCACCAGTCAACGTCTGCAGTCGGGTTACACTCTGCTCAGTGAGTTTACTCTTGGGCTGACTGTTGCAGCTGACTACAGCTGACAGTGCAAGAGAGAGAAAAAGCCTACAGAAGCATTCCAAACATAAAAAAGAGAAAAATCCAATGTAATCCTGGTTTCATCTGTTTCCTATTTTCAAAGCAATGGAGAAAATACAAGGAATATACATTTTATCATCGCACAGATACAAAGTACCTCTTAATGGAAAAAAATTACTTCAGAAAAGTACTTGGTCTCATATGAAACTTGTGAAAAAATTTCTAGCTCATCCGACTGATAGCCAGTTCCCTTGGACAGTTTATTTTCAATATGGTAGTATACATAAAATTGCCCATTTTTATGAGGTCAGCAAATGAAAAGTATGGCCACAGCCATGATAGCCACAGGCACGAGAGTTCATTTTGCATTTAACGTCTATATACTCAGGTTGTTACGGTGTACTTTCACACTTATTAATATTTTTAAGTGTTTTGATGTCATTTTCCCCACATGCATATTTTGTTTGATCAGCTATTCATGTAACAAGCTCCTGTTAGGAGGTATTCATTGTATTTTCTCTCCTTTTAAATAAAATTTTTTTTAACATTTACTTATTTTTGAGAGATAGAGAGACAGAGCATGAGCGGGGGAGGGGCAGAGAGAGAGAGACACAGAATCCGAAGCAGGCTCCAGGCTCTGAGTTGTCAGCCCAGAGCCTGACGCGGGGCTCGAACTCACGGACCGTGAGATCATGACCTGAGCCGAAGTCGGACGCTCAACCGACTGAACCACCCAGGCGCCCCATGTTTTCTCCCCTTTTAATCTTTGTTTTTGACAAATATTTGGCACTAATCATTCACGCAAGTTCCCAGCGACAATCTGAAATATGGTGGTAAGCCTCCCAAACACTTAAGTAACAGATTAATTCAACTAACATTTACTGACGATGTATAAGCCATGCCCTGTGAGCTGGGGATGCCAAGTCTTAGAAGTCAAGAGAAAAGAAATGATCTCTCATATCTATAGCACATGTTAGCACTTACAAAGGACTTTTCACATCCTTGAACCTCATTCTGCTTTGGGGGCTGTTTTGACAGGGACGATTATTTCCATTTTACAAATGAAGAAATTGCAATTCAGACAAGCTAAGTAATTTGCTGAAGGTCACGCAACTATCAAGCTTTAAGAGTGGGTCTTGAACCTAGATCTGGCTTCTAATTACTTCGCCATTCTTTCTTCTACACCATCCAAAAACAGCGGAGCCCATAAGCATGGAAACTCACAAGAAAGTAAAATTAAGTGGTCGCAGACTCAACGATTATAGAAAATTTCCCCATGTGCTCATTTCCACAGATGGAAAGGCGTATTTTTCGTAACTTAGTTTTAGACAGTTTGGCAATTTAGAAAAGCACTGGCGAAGGCAAATGCCTATGACTCTGTTGGAAAAAGGAGTGGGCAAAACGCATGCAAAAAAAAGAGTGACATGGCAGCCTCTACCTACTGGCGTGGCTGCTTCTACGGGGAGGGTCACGGAATGTGTTACGACGCGACGCTGATGGCGTACATGGGCCCAAGCAGCCGGGAGAGATCTGGAATGGTAGAAGGCTCAATCGCAGTGTCAGGCCAAGCGCAACACCTGCATCTTCTGCCTCTTAGTTCAACGTTCTATTCTTCAATGACAAAAGCGAAAGAGTAATTAGACTACGTGGGGTTCTCTTTAACCTGGTTGGCCATTTCTTCGAACAGCACAATTACCCTGCTAATGAGATTACATTTGGTTTAACTGGAGGATTATTTCACAGCAGAGCCCCACTGACTCCAGTTCCCAGAGGCCCCGTTGTTCTGTAGAGGCACCCACCTAACATTCGTTTGTCTTAATGAAAGCCAGACGTAAAAATCGGGTCTGCACAGTTGCGAAAAACACAAGGGCTTTTGTTTATATTGAAAAAGAGCCTCATTTAGTCCATCTGAATCTTCCTAATACCCAGTGAAATATTTATTAATGAGTATCAGCACAGCAAGCCAGAAAGTCTCATTTGCATTAATTTAAACCATAAATAATTGAAGGTAGAGTTCGTTCCTTAAGTCACGGATTCGGAAAAATTCCTCAACTGCACGCTGAATAAAAAGAGACTATTAGCAAAGTGAAATGTATTAAAAGTTGATGGTGGTAGATGTTTTGCCTAGCCTTGGACTATGTCGATCATTTCTCAATATATAATTCATTATCCTACTTTGAGTCACTTCAGTAGAGGTGACAGGATGAGACTGTAATTTTTTCTAATTTCTGTCGGCCAGGATTATAGGGACTGTATCTGTGCTATTCCTCAGGTTGGATCAAAGATTAGTTGAGTAGATCTGGGCAACCATGCATTCACTCGCCCACCAAACATTTAGTGTGTTAACTGTACATTAGGCACCAGGAGATGACAAGAATAAGAAACAGACAAAACACGGTACTTGCTCTTAAGAGAGTTCAGGCAAAGCTGAATCCAAACTACAATCCATACCCTATCAGTGGTCATGAAATAAAATTAGAAAGTTGCAATCAGCACTGAGAGACAGGGAGATGGAAGGGGACTGAACAGGATTGAAAATATCAGATGTATTACATATATTAGTGGCAAATATTGATTTGTGTCATCTTTATTATATATATGTATAGGTGTGCGTGTGTGTGTGTGTGTGTGTGTGCATGCACACGTGTATGTATTTGGGTGTCTTTTCAACATTCACATACAGGAGTGTACTGGATCCTGGTACCAAATATAATTTTTACTGTGAAAAGACGTATGAAAGGGACTGATCCAGAGAGAAAAGAATTAAACTCTAGACAGGCTGACAGCACGAATGCTACAGACCACTTTATAATTCGTGTGCATACTTTATCCCCCAAGATAACTTCAATTCACTGAGGGTAGGATATCGCTCAGCGTTATCAGTGCATACCCCTCTGTGCCTAGCACAGTGAACTGGCAGAACGCAAGGCACCTGCGTAAAGTGGTCAAGTTAAGACGGCTTTCAAAATGGCCATGATGTAAACCAGCTACCTTAGGGCTGTGTTTCGCTGAGCATACGTGAGGAAAATACATACTCATCTGCTGTTGGCCAATGCTTATGGTCATTTTACATATTCATCTTCTCTATCTATGACAAAGCCGACTTCACTTGTGCAAGCTCTAATCAATTCACAATTCGACGTCTCTGCTTTGGGGAAGTGTTTACAAATTACAAACAGTATTGCCGTGAAGACAAATTGTGCGTCTTATTAGCTGGACATATACTGGAGTAGCAGGGAGGGAAGTAGGCCTGTTGATTCTTCATAATGAGCAAATATAACATACTCAGCCAACAAGAGGACAGCAGCATGAGGGGATGCTAGTAAATAATGTCTCGCTCACAGCCAACAAGAAGACAATCATTGCCAAATATAGTCCATGCCTCTCATCTCCTTGCTTCCCCTGGAAATGAGCACAGGAGTAAGCAGCATTGTTAAGAAAGTGCTCCACAAGTGAAAAGAGTCACCTTCACGCTCTCAAGCCACCCTGGCCCCAAGTGCCAAGTCTTCATCTTCTGCCCTCCCCATGTTACAGTATCTAGTGGGTTTCTGCCATGCAGGCAGGTCATGGCTCTTGGCCAGTTGTCATGTAACAATTCTTGCCTTCATCTGAAAGAAGAAAGGCTTGATCAACTTTGGCCATAAGGCTGAACCATTCTATTTCCCAAGGTAATTTATGTAAGTTTCAACACTGAAAAGAAACAAAAGCATAGGATGCTCTTCAAATGTATGTATCTTGGCTCTCCGACTTGAGAAATTACACGTGCTTGACACTTTGTAGTATTATTACCAGGGAAGAGAAGATACCTGCCTGTTACATCTCCACACTGGGAAAGTTGAGTCAGATGGTAACACTGTCAGTTACTCGGGTCACCTGAACCTTGAAAGCAGTGACCAGGGGATGTGGGTGAAATATTTCCATGAACAAACTTCATCTGACTATTATTCTAAGACTGTCTGAACTTTGAAAACCAAAGAAAGAAAACTGTATCATCAGAGGATTGAAAATTCAGTGCAGGGATATTATTACTCAGTAGTATGACTAGTACCTAATACTGTCTTATGAGGAAACTAAAAGGGACATTAGTAAAACTTTTCTTCTTGGAGGTGTTACTCTTTCATTCAGACCATCACAATCAAAGTGATTATTTTAGGTCTTGGGAGGGAGCGGGAAGAGTCTCTTCCTCCTCGGTCAATTCTCTAAGACAAGGGGTTGTCATAAAAATGCAGAAGGAGGGGCGCCTGGGTGGCTCAGTCGGTTAAGTGGCCGACTTCGGCTCAGGTCATGATCTCGCGGTTCGTGAGTTCAAGCCCCGCGTCGGGCTCTGTGCTGACAGCTCGGAGCCCGGAGCCTGCTTCCGATTCTGTGTCTCCCTCTCTCTCTGACCCTCCCCCGTTCATGCTCTCTCTCTCTCTGTCTCAAAAATAAATAAAGGTTCAAAAAATTTTTTAAAAAAAATGCAGAAGGAATCAGGGGTGCCTGGGTGGCTCAGTTGGTTGAGCGTCCAACTTCAGCTCAGGTCATGATCTCGCAGTTCATGAGTTCAAGCCCTGTGTCAGGCTCTGTGTTGACAGCTCAGAGCCTGGAGCCTGCCTCAGGTTCTGTGTCTCCCTCTCTCTGCTCCTCCCATGCTCATGCTCTATCCCTTTCTCTCTCAAAAATAAATAATTTTTTTACATGCAGAAGGAATCATAATAATGGGAAACTGGATCACTGAGGGATATATTTCTTTTTAAATGTACAAGGTATATATACATCTACCTATCTAACCTAAATATGATTCTAAGAGAACCCCAAAGGGGTGAGAACAAAATAATAATAATCATAATGCTTCAAATTTGTGTTCAGAATGAGTCACTTTCATATTCATTACCCAATTTAATGCCACAAGCATCTTACAGTGCTACACTGGGACTGTTAGCTGGGGAAAGTACTGTGTTTGACTGTAAGTATAATTTCAGAAAGGGAGGAAAGAATATAGGATGGATGGATGGATGGATGGATGAAAAAGTATATTGCAAAAAGCTACAGCTAGCTGATTTGCTGATTTCTTGATATTTAACCAGTTCCTGTGGATGCACATTATTCCCTTTATATCTCTTTAATGAGATCAAGTAAGGCGAAAAGGCAACAAAATTATCTCCAAACAGTCCCATCTCTATGACTGGCCTATAGTTCTGGTCTATAATCTCCTCCTGGATTATGGTACTGCCTCTGGACTGATCTTTCCCATTCCCACCTGACATCTCACTACCAGATTCATCTACATCAAAAATCTCTTTTGTAGTGATATTCCATTTCTCAGAAACCTGCAATGGCTTCCACTGTCTTCTCATGGATTGAACATCCCTTCTCCTGCGGACTGGCCGCATCACCTTCTCACATCTCTGCAGGATACTCATCTGCTTCTTGTTTTGTAAGAATCCAAAATTATTCCTGTCTTGGACGTTTCAGGGAGGTTTTTCCACTCTTTCAGAACACATCTCATTTCGGTGAAGTTTCAGAAGACCCACATTTCATACATAATTGAAATCAGTGATTCACAGGCTGAGGTGGGGGGAGCAACATAAATATCAGGGCCTGAGGCCTGTCATTCTACTTGATGAAAATGTGTTTCACAATAAGCAGGACAGGGAGGGAGACACGGATCCAAGTCCCTCGGTCAGACTTACCTCCTAGCTACCTTTTGTGGTATCCGCATCTAGCTGCTCTGAGACTATGTAATCTAGTACTTTAAAATATATATATATATATTATATATATATATATATATATAATATATATATATAAAATATAATGCCTATGATTCTCAGGGTGAATACTTCTTTTGAAACTTAACCGAAGAGGGAAGAAAACCTGAAGGAAAATGTAGCTGCACTGTAGCTACACGCTGAGAGACAGCAGTTCATCTCTAACTTGCTAAGTGATTTTCGTAAGTAATCACGATGATACCCAGTTTTCACCTTAGGTCGAGGAGTAGATTCTAACACCCATATATGACTGGATCTCTGCGATAAAACCAACCGAAATTCCACCTGTCTTTTAAAGGCTCAGCTTCAGGCCTCTTGTCTCCAGCCCACGTTAATCTCCCTCCCTTCCCTTGCTTTCACAGTCCAAGGAACACAATTACATGTTTATACCTCGTCTTTCACTGTCCTCTGTTATTTCTCATGTAATCATCTCTTCCCAACTATATTTTCATTTCTCTGAATGTAGAGACTGTGGTTTTATTATGTTATTTCATATTTCTTATGGTCCCTAACACAATGTGTCAGTTGAAGACGACTCAGTTGAAGATCTCCATGACATGATCTTTCTGACAACATGATACACGGAAGAGAGCACAGGGTCTGGGGTTAGAAAGTCCTGGTTTGGAATCTCCGCTCTCTCAGATACTTAACTTTAGGACTTTGCTGACCACCCCTCCTTCCCGAGGCCCCTAATCTACAAAACAGGGGAGTAATACCTCCCTTGGAGGGTTACTGTAGGTTGGCAGTGATGTATATCCTGTATCAATGCTTTACATTCACCTAATGTAGATGAACAAAGTACCTGAAATACAGCAGCACCCATCATGTGGTAGTAATACTCCTAACCGTTCCTTTGTTCATTTATTTGTAAATGTGGCAATCAAATAAGAGTATCTGTATCATAAATGTTCTGTCACAGCTGAGTCTCTTTAAATAGGAAATCCTTTGAAAATTTTAATGACTTCGTGTTTATAATAAAGGAGATCTCTAGAGCTCATTTGGAGCTTACTAACGATATCTTATGTCTATATGTCATTTAGAATTTACAACGCCCTTTCATGCATATTTTCAGTCCTTCCTAACTTGCAAACCAGAGATGCTGGCGACCTTTATCAGGCAAAGGAACCTGACAGCACCTAGTGTCTCGGTGGTGACACCGATAGGAATCCAGTGCTCTGGGTCTCGGAACGTGCCGGCCCCTCTGCCTGCGCTGCTCTCCCTCCAGTCATACAACCAGCCTCCTCACTTCTGTCAGGTCTCTGCACACAGTCATCCACCTTCTGAAGATGTTCAAGGAAGGTCTGACATCTAACATAGCTCTTTAATCATTATCTCCTTCAGCTGCCTCTTTTTCTTTGTAGACCTTAGCATAATCTAATACCGTATTCATTTGCTTATGTGCTCATTTTCCATTTGCCTTGCTGGACTGTAAACCCCACGAGGGCAGGACTTAGGTCGGTTCAGAGCTGTACACCCAGAACCTAGGAAAGTACCTAACACGTGGCAGGTACTCCAGAGATACTTGGTGAATAAACATAAGCTTGTTGGATTCCCGTCTACTTCTCTCCGTGAACTCCGAGGACCAGAAACTCCAGCACGTTCCGATTTTCACTGAACCTACTAGCAACGAACAGAGGCAATGTCCGTTTTTACTACCTCTCCCCCAACAGATCCATTCCAGACGGTTGTTCAGAGAAGAATAAAGCTCCAGAGTCTAGTCCTGCTCCCAAACGGTCATATTTAACCCATCCAACGCGCCCCCCGACCTCCACTGATGCCAGGCAGTAAAACTGGAGTCTGTAAAAGAAAATGATGTGCTTGTGCAATGTGGCCCTAGACCTCGTCCCTTTTCTTTGATGCCTCGTTAAGACTATCGTTTGATGTTCACACCTGAAAAGTAAGAAACAAGTACGAGTCTGATGACATTACTTGGGCAGAATAGCTTATATTTTTTTGTTGAATTATCACCAGTAGCACATTCTTGCATGTTCAAATCCTGCAGCTCTCAATCTGGCCCCCTATAAAAAGTAACATATGCTCACAATAAATCTTTAAAATGGCTCTATTAATAGAGTGGCTGTGGTGACAGTTTTATAAATGGGCCCCATCTTTATGCAAACTGTGTTTTATTAGATTGCATTATAATGATTTGTAATAAGAATACAGAGATGGATTCTGAGAGAAGGAACTCCAGAAACGTTCGCAAGCTGGTCAGGGGTTTCAAAGCCCATGAATTCTGTGTGGCAGACTGTGCATTCCGGGAACAACAGACATCATCAGATTAGTTTTGCTACAGTTGTATGCTTCTCCGCCTGCTTTTTCCAATCAGATGATAACAGTCTAATAACTGGCTTTGTGTCTGTCAATCCAATTACTTCCTATTTGGGATGTGCTGACACTCCATTAAATCAGCAGACAGATGGCAAGGTCTTTCATTACCCTCCGACTGAATAATTAGCTTCCTGGGCACATAACTAGGGAAGGAGCCTATCTATAAAGTCAGGTGTCTTCCAAATAGAACCAAAGACACAGATCACTAAAAATAATCTTGTTAGCCTAATGTTATGTCGATGCCATGCCTGTAATAGCCAAGGCCATCTAGTTATGCTTCAGTCTACTGAGAAGCGGTCTTGATCAGGAGGAGTGGCCCTCCGGCCATATATCCACTACAGCCCTCCCGCCTACGTCTGATTGGTAGCCACTCCAAGAAAAATACAACCGCAGTCTGGGATCTAAATGGTGTCACCTTGGGAAAGTTAGAACGGTTCTTTCATCTGACCTGATCTCACAAAGAAATAAAAGGAGCACAACACTCACTAAAATAAATTGCCTACAGAGAAAGCGAAGTAGAATTTAACTGGAAACTTTTAAGAATAGAGGACTAGATGCCAAGAGTAAATTAAAATGCAATCCTAAGAATTTTAATGAAGTTATCTTATAATTATAAATCTTCATAGGATGCATAGGACACAGTTACAGAATTTAAAAGAAAGCCCCATCATGTGTCTTATTTCCCACTCTATCTACCATAATGATGAGCATCTAACAGGTGGTCCCTCAACTCTTTGTTGAATCAACTTAAAAATGCTTTACAGAAGTTATTAACAATCATGATGTTAATTGTTAAAGTGGAAAACTGTGATATAGTTGGTGAAATTAAGTGTCCTCAGATATAACGAGACTCTACTTCTAAGAACCTACATGGTTGACAGAGATTCTTTTCTATTCCTCTGCCCAATTTGAGTAGCTTTGCCACAAATGTGTCAACATCATGGCTCAATTCTAATAAGACATTTGGCATTTCATGTTTTCAGTGTGCTAGAATCTCAGGAATGAATAAAGGTTAATTAATATGGAGACAGCATAGTGCCATGAAAAGAATACAGCCTGAGAATAGAAAGACCTAGATTCCAACCTGGCCACCCCTGGGCCTCAGCTGACTCACTAGGTGAACTTCACAGATCCTTTGGTTACAGTCCTTACATTTCAAGAATCACTATGGGACGCTGGCACGATTTGGCCCAATTTGTCCACTTTCCTCATTGCTAAGAGTAATTCCCGTAGGGACCTGGAGTATCACTGCTATCTCATTATGAATATTCATTTTCAAAGGCCACAAAGACTAATAAACTCCCAGCTGCAGGGAACAGAGGGTCAACATACTAAAACAGCACTAAAAGCAAGGAGACATTAGTGTTTAGTGTTGAAGCACTAAAGCAGATAACTTTATAGCCCTTTAATGAGGATTATATTTTTTCATGGTTGTGGTTAAAGGAGGGGAAAAAAGCAGGCCCATTAACCATCGTTCTCCCTTTTCTAAGTGTTTCATTCTTTATTTATTGAAGGTACTAGTTATGTTCAACAATAGTTACATACGAACTTGGTTGGGTAAAACCCGATTCTTTGACCACAGGCTCTTTGATTCCACATTTAAGAAAGCACTCACAATGAGGCGTCTTTTTGAAAACCAGAGTGATTAACTGGGAGATGTTCAGTCAATGGAGCCAAAGAATGCTGTTACGGAGGAGGAAGAACAAGTGATCACTGGCAGTTGTCTGTGACACATTCAGGCTGTTATCAACAGCTTGGACGGCTTCCAAGGAAACTAATATAATAATGGAAGGAACACTTGGGCTAAAAGAATTGAAACCTGAAGGAGCTGAATTGAAGGGTAATGACTCTCAGGTGCCACGAGAAGAGACGGAAGTGCCTGGTTACTGAAGTTCAAAGTCAGGGAAAAGTTGATTAAGTTTTGAGATTTTACAAACACTGAAAATTAAGTAAGCATTCCAAAGCAGAAGAGGCAAGCTTCTACTACCCGGCTCGCTGAGGAGGCCGGGGAGTATCGGTGCCATTAGTAGGGAGGACAAGGGGCTAGGCTGCCAGTGGCTTTCTGAAGTATTGAAAATGGGAGAGAGACACGGTCCATGACGCATGTGGACAGCAAAGATGAAAATACCACTCTAATTACTGAGGTCACCTGAATGCATACGATACGGTATCTTTAGAGAGTTATTTTTCCAAGTAGGAGTCAACAACATCAGAAGCCTCATGAAGGAGTCAAAGTCCTTTGCAGAAACTGGAAAACAGAAAAAGAAAAGCCCCACCCAGTAGCAGATGATGGGCAAGATAAGAAGAAAATGGTTTCCGGTGCTCAAGGACCTCCGTGCTAATTTTTCAACCCGTCTCCTGCTGTATCAGGAGAAGAGATAGAGGAAATGATCTACAAGATGCAAGGGGGAGGTTTTCATCGTTGTTAGGAGGGCAAACCTGCAAATCCGCTTGGAGTTGTGTATTGGAGGCTCCCAGTTCAAAAGTTTCGTGAGGCGCCTGATAAACGCCCTCACGATCAACCGAGCTCCGCTGCCCCTCTTAGAGTCTCTTTAAATCACTAGAGAAAATCATCAAGACCGTGACCTGAGGGGATCAGGCTCCCTGCTCAAGCTCTTCCTTAAGGATTTCAAAGCCCGACTTTTATTAAACATCTTCACTTGCCAATTAAACACACTGGGCTTGCCTTCCTCGTTATGAATGTTTTTTTCACAGGCGAAGAAGAAAAAGGGTGGCGGAGGGTGGGAGAGGAGGCTTCACGAAAGGGAAAGAGATGTCCACCTTCACCTTTCTTGCACCAGTCCTGCTGATGCTCCAAAGCCAAGGAGGACACGCAAAATCCATCTCAGCCCAGCCCTGAAGTTGACTTCCTTTTGATACCTCCTCTCGAAGAACTATAAAGGCCTATTACGCTTTTTCTCAGGGCATCAAAATTGTCTCCGTTTGTTACAGTTCCGTTTCCATTTTGGGATAAAAATGCGTATTCTACAATAGCTCCCCTCACGGCTTCATCCCACAACAGTGATTTAGGATTTTGCTCCAGTGCACCATTTTCTCCTGTGGCAGGTTTTTGGTTTTTTGTTTTTTCATTTTCTGTATTTTTTTTAAAAAGTGAAATTGCGTTAGTTGTAAATCATCACTTTCAATGGATAATGTGGAAACTACCTTTGCAGGGATTTTAAACGATGAAATATTATAGGCTGTTTAATTCTGATATGGGTAGAAGCAAATGTGAAAGTGCTCAAGGAACATCCAAGACCATGAGAGGGACAAAAGGAATGGCAACAGAGCCCCTCACCGGTGTCTTTAACCTCGGCTCCATGAATCACCTGAAACTGTGCATAAAATTCCACGGGTCTGGGCATCCAAGTCTTTCCCCAGGGCCCATGGGTGTCATCAGATCCTCAAAGGTAGCTAGCGGTACAACCCCCCACCCCAATATCCTAAACCACATAAAATTCCCCTGAATAGTGTCTCATCTGCATGTGAAAAGCAATGTTCAATTCAGTTTCTATATGTCGTACACAATAATAAAAGGAAGCAACTTTAGAGGCAAGTTTTATTTAGAGCCAGAGATGTTTGATTGTTAAAGCTTAGGTAACATTTTTATTTCACAAAGACTAAAAACATAAGGAAACATGATCTGTTTTAGATAATATAGTTTGTAGCAGAAAGACTGTGAACCAAATAGCTCTAGATTCTAAGCCTTTTTCTGCCGCCATCTTGCTGCTCAAGCAGGACTTAACTAATGAACTTCTCTGGACCCTAGCTCAAAACTGTTGAAGGCAGTTTACACATCCAGAACTTACTTTACTAATTCACTCTGAGATTTTGTATTGAAATGTTTTTACTAACCAAACTGCATTTATTAAATAATTTCTCCTTTTAAAAACCAATCCAGGTTTATATAATTGCCCAAAGAACTTCTGCTCAGTTCTCCTACCCATCTGTCCAACCAGCAAATCAATAAATATTTATTAAGTTCCTAGCCATGTGCGAGGCCACATTCAGGGAACTAAGAACACACAACTTAACCAGGCAGACCCAGCCCCTACAGTGAGTGCTATGCCTTGAGCTAACAGTACTCCAGCCAGAAAATAAACAAACCAATTTGGAATTATGCAACCAAATCGCAAGTGCATCCATACTCACGAATACACTGAAAATAAATTGTGAACCGTATCACCAATTTCACAGACTTCTAGGAAATGAGAATCTTGGACAGTCAGCTGCTGGGTGAGATCAGCTGTCAGATTCCTCCTAGTCCGAAAACATTAGGATCTCACCTTTCTGAGTGGAGAAGACAGATCCATAGTTCAGTACAAGCCCCTGATATCCAGCCCTAATAAAACTGATACTTCAATGGTTACAACACTCTCACATCTCCCCAATCTACATAAATGTCTTCTTTCACTACAACCTAATTATGTCTATAACTAAAGTAGATATTTATACTGATAATTCAATTTATGTAATGTACCTCTTCCTCCATGCTTCAGAGAGTTGAGTTTAAATGCCTTTTTTGATTACTAATTATTTTCTAAGTGAGTTTAATGCTTGTGAAAGCTATTGGGACCACATGCCTGAGGATGAACCTTCTGTTTATTTGACAAGCAGAGCCCCCAGTCGTGTGCAGCGTGAACCTCTACCTGCCCATCTCATTCTGGAAAGGCTTGTTCTTTGAAGCAGAAGAATATTTCGGTATGAGATCTTCCCTTCAGTTACTGGCTAGCTGCACATCTTAAATAAGAGGACAACCTCGTTCCAGCAATAGGGTTTGCATAATTGGAAGAATTTGCCTCATCATTTATTTGAAGTGGAATGCATGTGGCCACTGACAGAATAAAAATTAGGGGAAAGAGGGCTACTATGTAAACTTGGGATGAAAGCAAATAGCTTCCCCGTATTTTCTACCCATCGTGTGGAAGTTCTACTTCATTGGTGCAATTAGAGGTTTTGCGGTTATCACCCCCATAGTTCCAAGAAATCGAGTCATGGTTTTGCCTCATTTGCTTCAGACTATCCAGTGCTTAGTAGCATGTAAGTGTCCCCAGTGGGGTGGGCAAAGACTCATTAGCAGCTTAAAGCTTTAAAGGACCATTAAGTGATCTCAGGTAAAGACATCTCTCAGACTTTTCCAGTGAAAATCAATTCATCAAATTCCTTTCCTGTCTACATTCTATTGCATGCTCTACTGCTCCTAAAAAAGCTTGTCTCTCTCCCAGCTGGGGTAACTGCGGTTCACTCAGCCACCACTGATTCATTGGCCATATTGCGGACTGCAAAGTAGGCTGACGGTCATTTCTGCGGGGAAGATCAGGTTGTGTTAGTTATGTGCTCATTATTTACCAGGCTGGAGGCAGCATCTGACTCCCTCAGGAGATGCCTAACACTAATGGCATCAGGTCTGTTACATGAGAATATATATTTCTTCTGGTTATGTGGTCAACTATTCTTCTGGCGATCTTGCTATCCAGAAAAAAATGGCAAGTCCTTGGACACTTTCAACTGGGTGATCAATATGTTGACTACATCCAAGATGAAGAGTTAGGAGGTAAATCAGTAGAATATGGCTGTGATGGTTAAAATGCACAACTTACACATGAAATCACTTGCCACTTTAAAACAACAGTGTGTTCTTAGAAAATGAAAAGGACAAAGTCTTTTCCCATCATCCTCCACATTTAACACCACAGTAACATTTTGTCTCTGAAATACATTAAGACTTGGACTGATCAGCAAATCTGCAAATGTATAAGGGTAACACAATCTTAGAACCAAATTGAGTAACTAAAGTATGGAGTTTTGTCATTTGACCAAGGGTAAACCTAGGTCAACACTGGGCCTAGAACCCAGGATTTTCAAATCCCATTCTGGTCTTCTTTCCAACACATGCACCATTTTGTTTTTATCATCAAATGGTAATCTTATATTGTTAGTGTGGCAGACTATAAAATTAGATTAGGAAGCTTCCTGGAAGTTACTAATTGAACAAATTAAGTGGGACAAAAGGAAAATACATGTCATTTTGCAGGGGGGAGAAGAGGCACATAACTGAATAAAAGGCAGCAAAATACAAAATGGAGAGCTCCTATATAGTCTCAGGCCTGAGGAAAATGCTCAACTTTTCCAGAACTTTTCACCTACAGAATTTCCTCCCTTCTTTCATTTTTTTCCTTCCTTCTTATACACTAGCTTCATTAAGATATGATTCACATAACGTTCACCCATTTAAAGTGACTTTTAGTATATTCAGAGTTGTACAGCCATCACCATAATCAACTGGCAGACATTTTCATCACCCCCAAAAGAAACTCTACACCCATTAGCAGGCAATCTCCATTTCCCCCCACAACTCCACCCCACCTTTGGCCCTATGGCACCAATAACCTACTTCCTATTTCTGTACATTTGTCAGTTCTCATTTTTTTCATGTAAACAGAATCATACAATAGGTGGTCTTGGTGACTGGTTTCTTTCACTTAGCATGTCTTCAAGGTTCTTTGTTACAGAATACATCTATACTTCATCCCTTTTTATTGAAGAATAACAAGCCATTGGATGGATTTACCACATTTCATTTATCTATTCTTCAGTTGAGAGATGACCCTTCCTTTTGAAATGTTAAAATCCCTCCGGGTTCTTCCTTAACTTAAAATTCACTGCTATTACTATTTGTATTTTTCATTCATAATCATTAATGGAATAGTGGTTTTTTATCTGAGGAAACTAACACAATCCAAATAAGAATGGAAAACCAGATTAAAGAGAATGAAAGGGCATAGATTAGTATGAATGATAATGAAATTAATGTAAACCCTTAACAGAATACCAAAAGAAAGTGGATCTTAGGAACCAGGTGATTTGTTACCTAGGAAGATACAAGGGTGTAGCTTCCATGGCATCACCACAGTGTAGTGACTCAACAGACATGGCTGGGTTTCACAGTGCCTTCCTTGTGATTTCTCACTACTTCATTAGAAAAAGGCAATGTCACTGCCAGAGTTAATCACCTACCAGTTCCCATGTCTTACACATCTTTGAACCTCCCCAAAAGCCTAGAATGGCATCTGGTTGAACCAGAGTTAACAAATATTTATTAAACACTCACATATTCCAACTTCAGGGCTCCTTGTGAACATGCCAGAATCTGTCCTTGCACTGGGATCTCACGGCAAACTTTCTAAGGGACAAGTTCTTTGAGGTCACTGCTGAGTATGAACATATTTGCTTCTTGGAATTGTACTTAAAATGAGGGCACTGTTTGCTGCTGAACAAACAAACATCTGAACACAACTGCCAATCAGTTTACAGGGATTTGTTGGGAATCCACTGTGTGGCAGGCATCGCTTTGGACACTGGTGACCCAACAGACAAAGCTGCTGACAAATGTGGCATAAATTCTAGTCAGGGGGGATGGGCATGAAACGGATGTGTATCCAGCAGTGACAGATGCTATGAAGCAAAATACAGGAGACTGGGAAATAGCAAGTGAGGAGTGGTTGCTCCTCAAAAGGAGAAGGAAAAGCTAGGAAAAAGCCTCTGGGGAAGGTGAGATTTGAACGGAGACCAGAAAAAAAGTCAAGAGTGCTCCAGATCTCTGGAGCAACGGTCTTCTGGAATGGGGGAAACAGTACGTGTGAAGCTCCTGAGGAAGAAGGGATTTTTCGCACTGGGAAAACATCAAGGTGGCCAGTGGGGTGAAGCAGGAGGACAGAGAGAGTCATGGGAGAGGACACCTGAAAAAATCACTGGGGCGGGGGTGGGGAGGGGTGTGGAGGGGGCAGGTCATGAGGATTTTATATGCCATGGTAAAGAATCTGAATTTACTCTGATTAAGTGTCACAATCTACTCTGTGTTTTAACAGGAACACCCTGACTGCCATGTGGACAACAGAGTAATGGCGGACAAGAGGAGTAAGAGCTTCAGAGGGTAAGCTACAGCAGTCAAGCGGATGAGAGATTACGGTGGCCTGGGTCAGGGTGGGAGCAGTGTAGATGGCATCGAGTCGTTAGATTCTCTAAACAGTCTGAAGGCAGAGCACACGAGATTTGTCAAAGACCTACTGTGTGGGGGGTATAAAATAAAGAGAGATGTCAAGCACGACAAGGCGAGCGCCGTTGGTCTGTGCAAACAGGAGGACGGCGCTGGCATTTACTGAGATGAGCCAGACAACCGGAGAACAGGTTTGGAAAGGGATGAAGTGTTCTATTTTGGACAAAGGTAGATGAAGATGCCAGTTAGACACGTAAGTGGAGGGAGCCAGTGAGCAGTTGGATACAGGGGTCTGGACTCGAGAGACCGGCAGCACAGGTAAAAACTTCGAAAATATTAGTGCACGGTGGGTATTTCAAGTCATGAAACTCAGAAGTGCATCTCATCAAAAAGAGGAGAGGTCTGAAGACTGAGCTCTGAAATATTCTGATTTAGAGGTGGAAAAGACAAGGAGAAGCCAGCAAAAGAAAAGCCACAGCAGCAAGAGAAGGGGAGAAGCAACCAACAACCTGGTAATTCCAGGGTTTTGAATCTATGTGAACTTTGTTCCCTTTCCTCTAGGAAAAACGCGAGAATAGATCACATAACAGTTAAGAACATGAGCACTAGGAAGAAGTATTCAAGTTATGCTGCTACCAACTGTGTGACCCTGGACAAGTTATTTAACCTCCGTGAGCTTGCCGCTTTATCTATAAAACAATACCACCTACATGCTGAGGGATTAGATGACACAGCCCATAAAAAGCACTCAAAATGGCATTAGGACAGAAAATGCTCAATAAATGTTACTTATCATTATCGTTATTCATGAATCCTTCCTCTTTTAGGCCTAAAGTACTTTCCGTCCAGATACTGACCATTTGGGATTTATTTACAACCTTGATGTATACAGCAACTACTTCTGTATTTATGTGCTATGTCATCACCCAAAGTGGAGTTTCTTCTCTGTTTGCCTGGATGCCCAGAAGAGCAAACTTACTATGCAGAACACTGTATGTTCCTTGAAGATACAGAAGCCCAAGGGTTCTAAGAGCCAAGATGATGGGGTCATCACTGGTGGAGCTCACATGGCCTTCTCTTGGATTGCGGGGGTGGAGGGGGGTGCGAGGGGAGGGAAGTGGCAAACTACTGAATAAAGGTCAGAAAAATGTAAAAATAACACAGAGTGCAGACCTTCCATGCGGCCTTAAGCCTAAGGCCTAGTATTCCAAACTTCTCAGGTACTAAGTATGCTTTAAGAACTTTCACTACATTTCTGGAATGGGTGTTGGTCTAGAGAGCTCTTTGACACCTTCTTTTTTGATGAACTAAAATGAAACTTCTGGTACCTTCAACAACATGGACGCTTCTTGGATGGCCTACCCAGTGTCCTTCGAGAAGAACCCATAAACCCAGAAGGGTAGACTGAAACTAGTTTTTCTGCTTCACGGCCCGGTCTTTGCACTACTTGGTGGGTAGAGTGTAAGGAGATATTTGGCGAAGGTGGGAGACCTGGGTCATGTAACAGAATTACAGGGGACTCACAGCCTCTTTCTGCTGCAGTCCCCAGAGCCGCCATGGCTTCTGTCCTTCCAGACGCTTGGATTCTAGGAGATTCTATTACCCTTCCAAAAGCTTCCTTTTTTTGGTATTGGTTTCTTTTACTTACAAAAAACCCCAAACAAGCAAACCAAAAACAAACAAACAAACAAACAAACAAACAAAAAAAAAAAAACAACTTCTCCCCTGATGTGTCTGGTATATTGGACAGAGGCTGAGATCCGAAGTAAAAAGACTTTTTAGCGTTTCTAAAATAAAACCAAGAATACAGAACACATGCCCATTTCCCTCCTCTAGCTCTTCCTTTGACTTCTTGGTTTGGTGCCTGGTGACAATGGCATTCTCAGGAGCTGGGGGTGGAAGGAACCAGGCAGTTCTGAGAAAGTAACCACGTGCTTGGGAAAGAGGGGCGCAGTATGGGGTGGTTTTTGCTCACGTCACCCCAGTTCCTCCCTCTGCTACCACTCTACTCAGTAAACGAGAGACTACAGTCCTAAATGATGATGCAGTGTGATAAATCAGACACATATGGAAGGAAAAAAATCTAGTGGGAAAATGGATCATTCTCTAGAAGTGCCAAAGAAAACGGCGTATGAAAAAGCTAAGCCTTGATCAAGTGCTTGTTATTTTTTTTTTGTATTCAAAAGGGGGCATCACAACTGATAACTGAAAAAAGTATGAGCTGGTTTCAGTCCCAGTGCTTCTGGCATCCCGTGTGGAAATATTTTCCATACCTACAATCAATTCTCCAACTCTCTGGACACCAACTGGATGTCTGGCGATTCAGTTGTTTTGACACTAACCACCGGGAAAATTAGCGGCAGCCACCACGGGTTAAGGGCTCAGTGCCTTGGACTGCCTCCTCTTTAGACAAGTCATGAGCCTTCAGGCCTCTCATACACCTGACCGACCAGCTATCAATCAGAACCCCCACAACTTCTTTCTCGGGTTTGATAATCTGCTAGAACAGCTCACGAAACTCAGAGAAATCAGTTAACTTAAGTTTACCAGTTTATTATAAAGGAATAAATGAATGGCCAAAGGAAGAGTATACAGAGCGAGATCCGGAAAGGTTCCAAGCCCAAGAGCCTCTGTCCCAGTGGAGCTGGGATACACCACTTTGCTGACATGTGGATGTGTTCACCAACCTGGAGGCTCTCTGTTATCTCCTGTTATCTAGGCGGTTTTGAGGAAGTTTCATCATGCAGGCATGAGGGATTAAATCACTGGCCGAGGGTGATTAAATTAATTTCCGGTTTCTCTCCCCTCCCAGAAGTCCGAGGGGCTGGGGTGGGGCGGGGTGGGGGTGGGGGGAGGGTGAAGGTTCTAATCTCTAATCCTGCCTTGGTCTTTCTTGTGATCAGCCCCCACCCTGAAGCCGCCCAGGGGTACCCAGCCACTAGTCACCTCATCAGCATACAACAGATACTCTATCCCTCCACAGATTCCTTAGGAGCTGTGTGTCGGGAACCAGGGACAAAGACCAAATAAATATTTCTTGCTGTACCTCGACAACAATACTTTCACTCTAGCAACTGTGTACTTAGCCAAGTAGGCCTAACCGTCACAGTTTTAAGGTATCCTATCAACAGTGGTGGCACTTTTGGGCTGATCAGTAGAGGTTCTTCTCCTGGATCCCCTTTTGTGATGAGGCAGGGAGATGGCAGATGGCTAAGGAGGGCTGGAGACAGGATAACCGGTGATTGAATTTAGTGAAGTCAGTTGCTCCTGGGGGAACTGAACTCACGACATGGTCTCATTGCTCTCAAACTGCGCCCCCAATGAACTACAATATACTATCCTGGGGTCACGCAGCGGCTGCTAGCTGCCTGGAGGATAGCACAGCTGTTCAGAGTAAAAACCAGCAGCTAAGCAGTTAACTGCATTTGGGAAAGGAAAAAACAGTTTTTAAAAATGCCTTCTTTTTTTAAAAGTTAGCCTGATTGCAGCTGTGATTCTTGAACAGCTTGTTCTGAACCACACGGCCTTGCAGCCTCCCAATCTTCCCACTATGTTCCATGCTCAACTGGCTTTCAACAGCTTTCCCGAAGCAACTCTTCAGCATACTAAACTTGGGATTCTTTAACACCAAGTAACACTTTTCTCTCTTTAATGGGATAATTTAGCCTTCTGACTTTCACAGCAGATGCATTTAAGACTTAGTGATGTCATTTAATTACAGACTCTGCAGAAATCTGAAAGCATCATTATAATCATTATAACTAGCCTGTGCTGTCAGCTCCCTGATGGAGCCCACCAGCTATGCCCATGTACAGGAAGAACAGACCCTAGGGAGGCAGAAAGAAGAGAAAGAGGCACAGGTCCAGGCCTGTGCTCCATCACCTGAATACTGATGTCCAACCTTCCCCATCTATCATCTAGTTGAATGCAGATAAAACTTAGAAAGGCAAAGACCAAGGGTCCAAATTAGCAGACCAATGAATGATCAGGTCAATATACCTACAGAGCAATCATTAAGGTGTATTTTCTCAGTTAGAGTGATCAAATTAAGATATCAAAGGTACATTTTTCTGTCCTTTTAATGGTCTCTTGAAGTCTTAACCACCGGAGTTCAATAGCTACTATGCACCATTACAAGCACTTGCACGTGACCTTTTTGCCTAGTAAAAGAAAGATGATAAAGGGGAAAAAAATCTGAGCGAAGAAAAACTTACGTGTTAGTCACACAAGAAAGTGCTTTAAGAAAAAAATTAAATGGCATAATTTTAAATTTTTATGGATTTGAATTAACATAATAATTAACAATATTACCATTGAAAATGAAAGGATAGATAAAATGCATGTTTTAAATTGATGATTACTATTACGTAAGAACGGAAGAATGGGGGTGTGAAGAATTTATCACATTTGTAAGTCGTCCAAAGAAACCAAATCAAAACAAAAAATAAATACGCATTTCACTGTGTACAGAACTTTCTCTTGGTACTCACTGCCATCAACTAAGAGTCTGAACAATTAAATTGTATAGAAGAGTTTAGAAAAATGTGAAAGCATCCACAACCACAAACCTGTATTATTTCCTGTTACTAAGAACATGTATGACCGGTATAGCGTAAGCAAAAGAATAAGCTATCTTTGTTAGTTTGTCAAAATCTGAATTTCCTCCCTTGCGAATAATTTACAATTTTTAGAACTACCGATAAGCAATGATCCCATACGCTAACTCTGCACACAGTTCACTGAATGCCTACTTTATTAAGAGCACGAGTCAAGAGCACAAACATGGATGAGTAATTTGGTGTGGTGAATGAGATGAACATTCTGGCCTTCTGCCACTAGGAACCATATAAAATTCACTGTTCATAAAAGCAGTCCTATGGGCACTGCAAGCAGGATGATGGCCGGGGCCATGGCTGATATCATGATGCCACACAGCGCAGTGTTTCACGGGCGAGCATCAAAGTCCACCTGGGTATGTAACTATGATCCACTGTTCCCACAACCACCATAGATAACCCCTGGTGTCTGGGTATCTCCAACCAGAGCTGGTCCTGGCAGCCTGCACAGCAATGGAGACTTAAGGATACTATGAAAACAGGGAGCTCTAAGTCCCCTACTCCTGGGAAGGGACCCAAAAGAAAAGGTTTTCAAGGGATACAATGGCTCATATCCATGGTAGAGGATAGGACTTACAGAAGGTTCCTTAAATGTTTATTTCTTTTTGAGAGCGAGCGAGCAGGGGAGGGAATGAGGGGGTAGGGACAGAGGATCCGAAGTGGGCTCTGTGCTGGTAGCAGACAGCCTGATGCGGGGCTCGAACCCAGACACTATGAGATCATGACCCGAGCCCAAGTTGGACGTTTAACCAACTGAGCCACCCAGGTGCCCCAAGAAGGTTCTTTCAAAAGTCTTTTATTGAATACTATGAAATGCATGAATTACTATATATACCTTATTACTAATCTTCATCAGACTCCCATGAGATACACATCCCTATTTTAAAGACGAAGCACAGACGTACAGAACACGTCCATTGTCACTAGGCAAATAAAATAGCACAGTTGTGACTCCAACCCCAGTCTGTCCTAACACTTGAGTCTTTCCATTCTTTCACCTTACTTTCCAAAGGCTGGAGCCAGTCACCAGGGTAGAACCAACCAACAGGTAGCCTTGAAAGCAGAAGTCAGGTCTGTGGAGACTTGTTTTTCTGTACCCTCCACAAAATATTGCCAGCCTTTGATATCATGCCCCTTTCCCCATATGCACAGTATAATTGTGGTTAGGCTCCCAGGTCCTGGAAACATTTAATCTAAGGGCAGTAATTCCTAGCATTCATTTAACCAGATTTTATCTACAAAAGAAAGTATTTCAGGGAACCCATTAAAAGTGTGATTTGCCCCAGGCTCCACTTTTACTACGGATGATGCTGAGAAGAGGGTCCCCATGTTAGGATCATTTTTCTGCCCTGATTCGAGACTTATCGTTTGACAGCTTTCAGCCTGCCTGATCTGAGTCTCATCTGTTCAAGTAGATTACTGCAAAAGAGACTCCTTGCCTAGTGAGATCAACATGCAGGGAGCATCAGATAATTTCTAATTGAATTTTGCATCACTTTGATTAATGTTAATGCCCTCAAGGCCCCAAGAATGGGTGCATTTGTGTGATTTGAAATAATCCAACAATTTTATAAGACCAAGAAGGGATATTAGCTTGTTTGTAAGCCCAGAGGCCCAGGTATCTAACTAGTTTGTATCCCAGAATGATTGCATGCCCTCAGAGGTTACATTTATTTTAGTGAACCTAGATATGTATAAATATAACATTTCCTAATGCAGCATTTTGACAAATGACTAGCAGCGTCTGCATTGATGACTTTCTCTGAGCTAGCTTCTGAGGAAGCTAACACATTCTCAACAAAGGCTTAAAAGGCACTCTGAACATAGACAATATTGCAACCCTTGGCAGCCTTTTGATACTGACCCAACTTGGTTGTATTCATCCCCAGAGATAAATTAGGTAGAAAGACTACAAAGGATTACAAAGGAATGATTTAAAAAAAAAAAAATGGAAGCCATAAGGGAATGAGTAAAATTAGAACAGGTGGATTCTGACGCAACAAAAGCTTTTTTTGTGTGTTGTCATTCATGTGACATGTCACAAAGGAGATATTATTTGTGTTTTGTAGCTGGCCAAACTAAAAATAAGTTAGACAACTTGCCCAAAGGCATAATAGCTGTAATCAGCCAAGAACACGGTTGGGAGTTGAGGTTCTGAGCCCCTACCTCTCTACTGATCACGGTGAGTTACCGTGGAGCCCCAAATGGGGGACTCACACAGGTGCCAAAGGCCCAACACAAAGCAAATTCTCTGGAAACATATCAAGCTCTCACACAAGCTTCAGACGGGGGTGGGTGGGCTTCACCCATCTCGAAAAACCCCACACACTGGTCTTAGGATCAACAGATTTTCGAATTAGAAAAGGTCTCTTCACTCATGGATATCCCAATTCTTGGGTTTTGCAGATAACCAAACCCAGAAAGACTAAGTGAGGCTCAAGGAAACACAACTAGTTAAGTGGCAGACCCGGATCCCAAACTCCGGTCTACCACCTCCTAACCCACTGCTCTGTTATCATCGCCACTACGTGGACAAACCACCTTTAGACTTCAGAACCAACAGAAAGCCAAGTTATTTTTATCATGAGTCCAGGAAGCTCAAGATGTCTGGTTTAATCGAGAGGGTTAATGACCTCTGTAGGCTATCAACAAATGAACCAGATCATCTAAAACAGCTTCTCCACGACTGTTTTGAATTCTCCATTTGAGAGATTTTTTTGTTTTTCTTCTTGAGACTATTTCCCTTACATAGGCGGCCCTACTATCTAATAGTTGCCATTATCTCTTAGAACCAAAGGTTTGGAAGGAACATAGGCAGGATGTTCCATTTTCATCGGTGTTGCTGATGTACTGGCCAGTGTCTCATTCTCCCAAAGGCTAATAAAAAAACATCTGCTCAGTTTTGTGATGTCCTATGTGTTGTCACCATGAAGCAGAGCAATTTCTAGAAAATCAAGTAATCACTTTTCATTTTAGGAGGCAAATTTTAATAGTTCTTAAGTTTTAAGAATACCCACATGCTAAGAGGGACTGTGGTAGCCACAGAAGTTCTCCATTTAGATTTCCTTTTATTTCCCTTTATGTGCTGTGGGGAGTGAAGGTGATTGCCAGCTGATAGGTACCCACCTTTGAATCTCCTCAGTAGTCATGCAAGGCCATATTTTCTGGAGTTGCTCTCAGCCAGTGACAGAGCACGGCAGGCATACTTACACTGGGCCATTGCAGCCCAACATGGGAGTCTTTTGGACACTACTATGCTCCAAAATGAAAACAAGACCTTGCTCTTGAGAATTACTGACAGTAATTCTGGTAGACTCCTGGTAAATCTGGGACAGTTGCTAAGTCCAAGCAAGACGTTGCCTCTATTAACATAAAAGGGGAGTTAAAAAATATATGCCTAGGGAGAAATCTGTTTAACGGCAAGCTCTTAAAACCGGTTTTTGAGCACCCAAGCCCATCACATCTCTGAGGCTCCTGCTACCATTAATGCTTCCCTTTTCCAAATTTATAAAGTGTAGCTTCTCTAGGTTCTTAAAAAGCAATTATGAGAAGGAGCAATTATTTCAAATATGAAGAAAATGAAGGGTTTTAGGAGGAAGGCTGTGAATGCGAATGTTAAGGCATTTGGGGTACTGTGCGATGACTAGAAATAAAAACATCGTTAGTTGTAAAAAACCGTCAGTGACCATTAGTTCCATGTTAATACCACTTGTCTAAAACAAACAAACAAACAAACAAAAAACACCAAAAAAACTCTCACAAAACACCCATCTGGGGCACCTGGGTGGCTCAGTGGGCTAAGCGTCTAACTTCAGCTCAGGTCATGATCTCGTGGTCCGTGAGTTCAAGCCCCACGTCGGGCTCTGTGCTGACAGCTCAAGAGCCTGGAGCCTGCTTCGGATTCTGTGTCTCCCCCTCTCTCTGCCCCTCCCCTGCTCGTACTCTGCCTCTTTCTCTCTCTCAAAAATAAAATAAACACTAAGAAATAAAACAACAAAAAACCCACCCATCCCTTCAGCATCCAATGTCTGTTCTTCTCAACCTACCAGAACACACTGCTCTGTTCCCCATAAATAATCAGGATAAGCCCTCTGATCTGCATATCAACAAATCACTCACGGTAATCTCCCAAACAGACCTACTGAGTCTGAAATGTTCCAAAAACAGAGTTGCTAAGTTATCTGCTCCTTCTCTTTCTCCCCCTCACTCTTCGTTTTCATAGTACCATAAATCTACACTTCTCATCTAGCAATACAGCAGAAATAAGACTTAGTAGTATTGGGAAAGCCATTTAAAAAGCCCCTCATTTTTATAGACAGGGAAATAAACTGTATAGTATTTAAACCTCTCACTTACACAATGAAGATGGCAAGAAGATATAAATTTTACAGTATTTAAAAGCAAAACCCTGTGGCCTACCCAAACAAAATCACCTTTCGAATGCAACTTTGCAATGGAAATTTCAACTCCAGAGGTAATTTTGCCTCCAAGGTACTTACTGATCTATGAATTACACTCACAAAGATGAATCAATAGAATTTGTTTGATAGCTTCATCATCCCTCCATTATATCAGATCTTCTAAGGCACCAGGAAAGATCATAAGGATGTTTGAATTGCTTATTTGACGATACAGAGGAGGCCAAATCCTATCATACCTATTACAGAATAGAGCCTGACCATGAAATCTTAATTAACACTGTAACAATTTACTTAAAAGTCTCTCATGCAGCCCATGTGAGGCTAAATCAGAAGGGAAAGGCTGTTAGCATTTTAGCAGAATTAAACAGAAAGAAAAAACCCACATGGCAGAGGTCACATTACAGACTAATAAGGGATTCCATAAGGCATTATCCTTGGGCATTGTCTCCACTATGTGACACAATGAATGCAAGGGTAACAACTCTGACACTGTAGGTAGGTTACGGCTTCCCACACAGATAATGGTGGGAGGACAGTGAGTGGTCCGTAAACTTCTGACTTTCTCCATACCCTAAAAAGAGAATCACGAGGGACTTGGTTCATATATATTTTTTTCTCATTAACTATGCCCTTAAATCAGAAACAAGAGCTAGAACAGGACGAAAGACAACTTAGGTTAAAACTCCTAGTCTCCACACTTTGGACCTTTCCTTTGTCTTAATCAGAGCACAATACCAGGAAGAATGTCTGCAATTTTCCTCAATCAATCAGTAATGCTTTTATAAGCCCTTCAGGGATGCTTTTTTTTTTTTTTTTATAATGAAGGATAAAGTAAAGGGTGATTTTAACAGATACCTAGGCTGAAAATTGCAGACGTGTGGGAGAGATGTAGTTCCACAGTTAGAACAGAATATCATCCAGTTAAAGTATGGTACAAAGACAATCTCCATAATGAATCAAGGCAATAGAAGGTGTTACATAGGATCTGTATTAGTCATATGCCAGAGACTGTCTAAAAACCTCATATATATTGAGGCGCCTGGGTGGCTCAGTCGGTTGGGCGTTATGACTTCGACTCAAGTCATGATCTCGTGGTCTGTGAGTTTGAGTCCCAAGTCGGGCCCTGTGCTAACAGTTCAGAGCCTGGAGCCTGCTTCTGACTCTGTGTCTCCCTCTCTCTCTGCCCTCCCCCTGCTCCTTCCCTCCCTCCCTCTCTCAAAAATAAACATTAAAAAAAATTTTTTTAAACCTCATATACATTAACATGCTTAATCCTTACAACAATCCTTTAAAGTAGGTACTATTGTTGTCATTCCCCGATAATCAGGTGAGGAAAATGAAAACACGTTTAGTGACTTTCCCGAGGTCACACAACTAATAAATGACTAGGCCAGGATGTGAACCTAGACAGAATGGTTTCCAAAGTCTGCATTCGCAATCACATGCCACGATCTCTCATCTATACTACTCATCTGCTTCTTAATGTAACTCCAAATTAGGCCATCCCCAATTCCATCAATAACCAGAGTACTGCCTTGTTCTTTAGAATGAAATTCACCCAGAATGTGAAAGCATTTTTCAGCTGTAGAGTAACAACTTCTCACATGACCCTCTGTAGGAAGTATCTTGATTATACACTGAGGTCAAAAAGAGATCCTCAGGTTGTATGATTCAGACCTGAATAAACAATCCATACACAAGGTTTCCTGATAATATCTTCTGAAGGTTTATCTGTGAAAGCAAAGTTAATTGACAAAAAACCCCACAACAACAACCAAAAAACTATGTAGGTACTCTCGACAGAACAAGCAGTGGCCTAGAAGAAGGAATAACATGTACATGGTTGTTAATCTTGGTAGAAATTCTGATAAATACTACGTGCAAAGGATTCTCCTTGATAGGGAACAGGCATCATTAACGACCCTGGTAAAAACATTTTAAATCTAAAATTTTAGCAGACTAAATATAAAGAAATAAATAACAAAAGATAATAATAAAATAATGTCTCAAAATGTAAATGAAGTAACTTTCTTGACCTTCAAGTGGTCCTATATTTAGAACAAAATTAAAGCTTGTGCTCTTTTTTGTTTTCACTATAGTTCCTTTCCAGAAGACTTAAAGGGCCTTCTTGTCACAAGACAACTTTGTTTCCCACTTTTAACATGGTAGTGAGCTACACATTGAGTATTCTTACATATAAAGCAATTAAGAGGGCATCAGTAAAGCAGGGAACAAATCTGTGGCCCATACCTTGCAATATAGAAATATAGAAAATCATAGTTTGTTAAGAACCCCCATCTGAAGACCCAAAGCACTAGGTTTCTGAACTTAATCCAAATTATTTGGCATATGAATAGGCTTACTCTGAGCCAAATATTAGCTCTGGAGCATTTCATAACTCTTAAAAAATAATATGCTGATGATTTAAGAGGATACAAATCAAATATGATTTATATTTATCATACTTTACACATGATCTGCAATATTAGAGACAAGGTTTAATGAGTCCTGTCCACATTCACAATGGAACTCGACTCCTCATTCACCTTTTGTAGTCTTTCACTCACAAAATGGTCAATTAGACTTCTTTGGTGGTCTCTTTTTCCACGTAAAGATACTGGGCTTGGGGTAATACAAGCCCAGGGTCTGCAACAAGAGACAGGATGTTCACTTCACTCCCGAAAGATGACTGAATAAATTAACATAGAAGCGAAACTAAGGTACAAATGGAGTCAGTGCAGTTAGCATCGGGAAAGGAGGGAGAAGACTAGCCTATAAGGAGGATACCACACATTGTTGCTTTACTGAACAAGAACACGAAGACACCGCCATTTATATTCCTAGCACCAGAGGGTGAAATTAGAAAACAGACTATAATCAGTGAACAGGCAGTGAAAAAAGAAACCAAAAACCTCAATTTCCTCAGGTGACTAACCTATTCCTTTCGAATTGTACTTCCAGTCTGAAGTTTCCACTTCTCTGAGCTTTCCAGCCTGGCTAGAATAGAGCTCTGCTTTATTTTGCCTTATTTCCTCATGCTTTTCATCCACAGAATATCCACAAATGTCTAAAAAACCTTAAGTTCACTAAGACTATAAGCAAAGAGCAGATGTATTTCCTTCAGTTGAACTAATGATGTGGTTTTCTTCTGGCACTGGGCCTAATTCCGTACTTCCTAGGAATCCTTTTCTGATGTTTCAAGATTGCCAAATTTGAGTTGTTCATTTATAGACATTAGAACATCCCAAATGGCTGAGGCTCCTGGGTGGCTCAGCCGGTTAAGCATCTTTTTTTTTTTTTTTTAAGTTTATTTATTTTTGAGAGAGAGTGTGTGCGCACAAGCAGGGGAGGGGAAGAAAGACAGAGGGAGACACAGAATCAGAAGCAGGCTCCCAGCTCTGAGCTGTCAGCACAGAGCCCAATGTGGGGCTTGAACTCACAAACCGCGAGATTATGACTTAAACTGAACTCGGGACGCTTAACCAACTGAGCCACCCAGGTGCCTGAAGCGTCTGACTCTTACCATTGGTTCAATATTACAGCTTGTGAGTTCAAGGCTCACGCTAACAGTGCGGAGCCTACTTGGGATTCACTCTCTCCCTCTCTACCTCTCCCCTGTGGGCACTCTCTCCCTCTCTCTCAAAATAAATAAATAAACTTAAAAAAAAAAAAAGAACATCTCAAATGGTCTATAGCCACGACTTACCTGTATTGAGGGCCCCATACCAAATCTACTATCTCCTTTGTATATGGACTTAGGACACACAACAGAAAAATGAATGAACAAGTTTGTGGAATTATGGGTGCCTCACGAGAGACACGGACAGGGAAAAAGATGTCCTATTTTCTTGGATATTGTGATGCCTTAACTGTGTCACAGTCCTCTGTATTGTACTAAATCCACAGAAAAGTAGAGGTAGAATATGTCCCAGGTAACATTAATGTAGCTGTGCATGTATTTTTCCAGAGGCACCTGCTACACGTTTGCTAGAGAAAATCAGTCTTCCTGTCTAACTTTATTAAAGGTGATAAGCCAAGACAAAAGTGCAAGGGCAGTGCTACATTGTGTGCTCGGTTTAAGCAAGCAAAGTTTTCGGATCACCCTGTGGGTCTAATTGACTATGTTACCGAATGGCCTAAAGTGTGGCTTGAAGCCATTTCGCCGCGATGTAGGCAAAGATTGATCAATGTACACTCTTCCAATTTATATAAAAGCCTCACACATGGAGGCTGTGCATTTCATCCAAATGGATTTCTCCTTTTCCCCAAAGGGTAAGCACATTGCAGTTTAAAGACGTGAAGAAACTCTGGCACGTGGCATGACACAGTAAAGAATTTGGAAGAAAACTGGAATTTCCGACGTGCCAAACAAAGGAAAACAATGGAAAATATTGTTTACCTTTTTAGAAAAACTGCCACAATTATGACTCTGTGAAGAGCTAATGAACCCTCTTAAAACCAGCAGACCCGAAGCCCTGACATAAAGGCAATGTTCCACTTACGGCCGTTTGTCTGAGTCACTGCTGGACCAGGTAACAGACCTTCGTCAGGTCAACTACATTTTCAACATTATTTATTCAACTAGTGGGGACGGGCAGGTTCGGTGCAGGATTAGAAACTTCAGGGAAAAAGAACCACAAGCTTTGAATGGACATCGTGAGTTTTCCATAAACCTCAAGTGATTCCTGAAATCGGTCCAGGGGTGAGCTTCATACATCCCATTTAACTCACCTAAAAACACCTAATTCACTAAATCCAGTGGAAATCAGAACTCAGAATTAATGTCCATAAATTAAGGACCATATACTATAATTCACACAAATAGAACAAGAAGTTAGGCTTGAACTAAGTGGATTTTTAAAATTTCTTTTTTCTTTTTTAATAAGAAAACAAGTTATATCCCTTCAAGTTTCTATGCTTAATATCCATGGACAATACGTCACTGATTAGCAATAATAACTTGAATTAAACAGCAATGGTATGAGAATAACAGCAATAACTTCTACTGGGGCTAACATTCATTGAATGCTTACTATGTGCTGGGCCTTGGCTAAGCTAATTATATATGTATATATACTATACATATAATTTCAATATCATTCTACTTCCTATTGGAATATTTTTAAACCTTTGCAAACATTAGGAGTCCACAGCTGGTAAGGAGGCCGTATTCATTTGGAAAGCAAGTGAACCATTATAGTAGCACATATGGAATTGACTAAGCATATGCTTTCTGCTCACGCCTGAGAATAATTCAAGGTATCAGGCTCTGTCTTCAGGGGTGCTGGTGGTCTGCACTCCCGTACCCTTTCCAACTCTGCCCCGGGGCTGGTTATCTCACCGGGTGGAGAATCATACAATGAGGTCCAGAATACGGCTTAATCAGCTTTCTGATAACCAGTTTATTTTGCACAGAGAATAATCACTCGACATCACACATCGTATCCTTAATCCCGGCCACGTGTTTTGAAAATCTATCTTTAATCATGAGGAGACCAGCTGTAAAAGGTAGTGGCTTACTGTAAACTCAGCACTGTTACTAGGATGTGGGTGTGGGAGATTAAAGCCACCACAACCATAAAACAGAACAAATCTCAAACATGTTCCCTACCGGTAGTGGACAGCAGACCTTCGTTCACGGACACTGGCCACCTGCTATTTAGGTCCATCTAGGTCGGAAGGGCTGCAGATGCAGTGGAGGCAGACTGGGTGGGAGGGTGGACAGCAGGAACACCACCTTTGTGGGTGTAGGAGTAGATAAGAGCAAGGAAGGGAAAGCCAGTACCTCCAAGACTTATGTTACCAGCTTCTGAAATGTAGAAGTTAAGGGGCACCTGGGAGGCTCAGTAGGTTAAGCATCTGGCGTTGGCTCAAGTCATGATCTCCCGATTCGTGGGTCTGAGGCCCACATCCGGTGGGCTCTGTGCTGACAGCTCAGAGCCTAGAGCCTGCATCGGATTCTGTGTCTCCATCTCCCTCTGCCCCTCCCTTACTTGCTTGCACGCGTGCACCCTCTCTCTCTCTCTCAAAGATAAATAAACATTAAAAACAATTTTAAGTGTAGAAGTTAATTAGAACCACAAGAAAGTATCCAGAGGTTTCAGTTGCCGTGGAAGGTAGCACATTTTGGGATACGATCTGCCTTGGTAAGCAGCATCTCCCAGGCAGCCAGCTAGGGAGTTCAAAAAGCAAAAACAGGTAAAACAAAACCTAGCAATCGTACGACTATGAAGGCTCTGCTCCAAACCTACTGCGTTATGTCTTTTTCTCAGGAGGGCAGGGGGGCATGTTGACAGGAGGACAGAAGCAGGATGGGAGCAGCAATCTATACCTTTAGGAGAACCTCTAGGGCACTCCTACTTTGCTATGCTTAGAAACCACCACCCTAGGGACCTCGGCTAGGAGAACCTGCGGTGGAAAAAGATTCAATTTCTGCACTTGACCTGACCGACCATGTTCCTAACCAGGAACCGGAAAGTTAGTGGGTCACCTGTTAAGGAGTATAGTTTTCAACCAGAAAGTTCTGGCGAGCTTTCTCCTGCCCCTCAGCGGGGTGTCTGTGAGGTCTAGGCATGCGCAGGGTGAACACGACATGTGAGAAAAGCAAACAGACGGCAGGGGCGCCTGGGTGGCTCACTCAGTTAAGCGTTGGACTTCAGCTCAGGTCATGATCTCGCAGTTTGTGGGTTCAAGACCCTCCTTGGGCTCTCTGCTGTCAGCACAGAGCCCGCTTCGGACCCTCTGTCCTCCTCTCTCTCTGCCCCTCCCTTGTTCATGTGCTCTGTCTCTTTCAAAAATAAACAAACATTTAAAAAAAAAAAAAAAGCAAGCAGAGGACAAAGTAAGATTGCCCAGAGTCCTACAGACTGTGGAGGAGCTCCTCCATTTATGCTCACTGCAACCCTATGAGGAAGTCATTTTTTCTATGCCCATTCTACAGATGAGAAAACTCAAGGTCAGAAACGTTCAGTGATTTGCACAAAGTCACCCAGATAATAAGGCAGGAAGCAGAGCTGTAAAGAGAAAGGAGCCGCAGCCGAAAAGTCAGGAGAACGGAGTTTCAGCTCAGGCTTACTCTAGCACTCTCGGCCTCAAATGTCTCTGCGTATAAAGCAAAGGGACTGGATTGCGGATTACATCATTTGTCAGGTCTCTTAAAATCTTAACAATTTATGATTCTAAGCTATCGCAAGGAAGGTTTCTGCCTCACGGCTCGGTTTCTCTCATGTTATACTTCACTGCCATGTTATAACGATGTTCAACCAAAGGGGGCATTAAAATTTTAGATTAGGTCCTACTGTAGGAGTTCTCCAAATTGAAGGTTTATATATCTAAGAATAAATCATGTTAATGCACTGCAGTTTCTGCTTTAGTAAAAAAAAAAAGTGGGGGGGGGGAGAACTCTAGTAGTTTAACAGCACGAAAGATTCTTTGTGTTCTAACATGTAAAGCTGCAACTCTAAGGGGCATCTTCCATGAGACCAGGTGTTAGAGACTGCAGCGTGAGATGCTCCTGAATATTACCAGGGCTTCAGTAACAACTCTGTCTGGAAAATGCAAGCCCGGCACAGCCTGGGATGCAGAGCACATACCAAGTAGGGAACATAAATGTGCAGAACGGCTGTATAATTGTTGAACTTGTGCCTCATATATTCATAGTTAATTTTGGCAAGCGATTTCAGTTACGGGAAGGGGGAAGATGGGGAGGGGGTGACTTCTCCTGTCCTTCAACTTCCCAGAAATGTATTAGAAATGACAGCCTATGATTGCTGCAGACAGTATCTAATTAACTGTCATTATAAAACACATGTCAGAGCCTGGGGCCTATGAGGGATCTGATGTCTAATTTCTCTCCAGAATAATAAGAGTCTCCTTTGAAACAAGCCGGTGAATGATTTTTGTTGTCTTATTAATCAACTGATTTCAGTCTGACCCCCTAGATCCCCTCCTATACCTTACTCTTTCCTGCTGCATGCCCCTCCCCTAACTACTTCGGAACTCATATTTTAGACAAGTGATGGACTGAAAACAGCGTCCTGTCTTCCGCCTAGGCAATCTCAATAAAGAGCTACTGCAGAAATATGATATGGAAATAGGAGCTGTTTGTAAAACCTATTAACTCAATAATGAAACAATTATTCCTAAACAACCATGAAAATTACTTACAAGCCGTATTTTCTCTCATTTTGCCCTACCATGGATTGTGATTCTATTTTCATTCCTATTAATTAGAACAAAGAATTTAATCCTTTTCTCCTTCTATTATGCAAAAACAAGCATGGTTATTAGGGAGCTATCTAGTTTCCAATTAATTTTATTTAGGGATCAGTTGCGGAGACAGAACCATTACTGATGTCTTCTAACTAGGGAGTTAAGACGAAAGGTGGCCTGAGCGAACACAGAAAGTAAGTGATTTCCCTCAGTTCGTCTTCCCATTCACCAGATTACTCATCGGCTGCCCCAAACAGACCCATGATAGTTTGCAACTAAGCAAGGAACATTTGCAAACGAGGCTGAACGAAACAAGAAAAAAGACAGTCAGTTGACAGAAGTTGTGTACGATCCTGCATACAACACATCCATGGTCATCCCCACCCCCACCCCCCACCCCTCAGTATTGGTACAATGCGTGTCGGTGTAGGCTTTTCTGGGAGTGGAGGCCAAATTCCGTACCCGCTTAATCTGGGTTACTGATAACGACTAAAGCAGTGTTTTCCAAACTGCATCGTAACCAACATGGAAGTGATTGATATAGTATGGAATAGGACAGAGCAGAAGGGAAAATACCAGAATATACTGTACGCAGTAATATATATGTGTATGTACGTAAGTATTACGTATGCATACTCGCCCACTGTCGGTTATGGGCAAAACTTCTGAAAATCTTTGGACCAAGACAAAGGAATTGGTCAACAAGTATTCACTGAACACACATAGGATCCCAAAGCAAACTGAATTGGCATACTGCTTGTCAGCCACTTAATTTACCTTCAGACTCCACTCATTAGACATACCCGTTCCCATCTTTCTTCCGTGAAGAGTGATCAGACAGCATGGGAATGATCCTAGTGCGAAAGGTCGAAAAATAACCCTATGACTTGTGGTAAAGTCAGTTGCGACTTCTGTTGAAGAATTAGCTGAGATCCAGGATGCTGGTACATGTTGAAAGAGCTCCATCATGTGCATTATTGAAATGTAAAATAAGCCATAATATTTTATCTAAGTGATCATAGCAGGTAATTATGTTCAATTTTTTAAATGGTATGATCTTGACTACAGAGTCAGAAGCAGTTACTTAATTATGACACATTCAGGAGCCAATAAAATCCAGTAATCTGTGGATACATTAAATGATATTTACATCTGCCCATGAGAGATAAATAATTACCATATTGAAAATCACATTCTGGGTTTCCCTACATTAGCTCTGCTTGCGATACCTTGTCCAGAGACTTATGTGGCTCAGGCCTTAGATGGTGGCCCACAGGTTTAACAAAGTTAATGCGTTTTGTGAGCTGGGGTGGTATACACAGGGTCAGCTCAGGACAAAGCTGTTCATTTGCCTACACGTCTCCTTATCTCTCCACCTAGTATTTACTGAGCAATAACTATGTATCGGGGATAGTGTTAGTGACTGGGGATATGTAGATAAAGGTATGTTTTTTGTTCTCAAAAACTATACTATCTAGTAAGAGGAAAACACATGAGCGCATTAAATACCAGAGATTCTGTGACACAGATATATGCCGCGTACAGTGGAAAAGAAAGGGAGGAGAAATGAGTTCCCAGGAAAGACTCATCAGAGGACAGCAGATACTGAAGCTAGACCATGGTGCAACATTTGGGTATGAGAGAGGCACAGATTTAAAGCACAGCACAGCAAAGCAAAGCAAAGCAAAAGAAGAAGCTGCAGGCACAGGGCCAGATCTTGCAAGCTTCAATGAAGATACGCAGAAGGTGTGGAAGGGTTATAGGGAAGGTAGGGTAACAAAGTAATTGGGTAGGCGTTTTACAAAAACTGCTCTGGGGAGAAAGACTATACTCGAGAAGTTCATTTATGAGCTACTGACTATAAACCCCTCCATTTGCAGTTTATCTCCTCAAAATTATGCCATCTTCCTCAGCACTTGATTATTTACTACCCTCGTGTTACCTCCCAATTAGACTTTATCCTGAGCGCCTTAGCTGAGACCACCTTTGAAAAAGGCAAAAAAGTGTGCCTCAAGATTCCCCCTCACTTACTTTTATCCTGGGGTACAACACATTTGATTGGAGAACATTCATTTCAAACATTCACTATACTTCTATATAACCAAAGCACCGTGCAAGATATCCATAAATAAGATGCCTACTTTGTGGATGAAAGAAAATTTAAATGTGGTGCATGGGGGATATTCCTCATCCTTGACATCTAGCCTAAATGTCATCCCTCCCCCCAGGCAGTATACCCTAAATCTCTTGGCTAGAAGTATTTCTAGCCCTCTTTGAACTGCCACAACATTTTATTTAAACTTCTTAATGTATGTGTCGCATCACCTTTCATTCCGCGTCTCTCCTACAGGAAAGAAACTGCTACTTCCGTCTCCTCTTCCCTTGACAAGGAATCATACCTTTACCTCTTAAGAGTGCCTAGGAAGAAGTGACACGCACTGAAGACATGCGACAAATAAATACCTGATGGCTGAGTGGACAAATGAATGATAAGCAAATGCAAACAATACATGAAGTCAGTAAGTCTCCAGTAGCAGAGTTCAAGTGCAGTAGCAGACTCATGGGAGAAGAACTTGTGGACGTGGAAGTGTCCCTGGAACCCCTCACATGAAGTCATGAAGATGACAGTCTCATGACTTTATGGGAGCCCTACGATTAAGGCTAGAGTGTGTGAAGAGTCAGTCATGTAAGGTAACTTTGTGGGTGTCTTGGGAGTAGTAAAATATGTTGCTGATTAGAGGTAGAGTCACTGTGAATTATGACAGTACAACTGCCGGATAGAGGTGATTTATTAGTTCTAGTCATTACCGCTGCTCCCACCCCCACAACCACTGTGGTTCTAGAGGCTGCAAACAGAAACTTCTATACCTCTGGCTGAGACTTAGTTCTTTAGAATCAGTTAGTTTCCCACAGGGGCCAGGCATGATGCTTGTATATGTAAAAGGTGCTAATCATTCAGGATTTTCATCAGTAATTAATCAACGTAAGACATCGTGTTTACAAGTTGCTGGAGAAGATGCATTTGGGCTGTCTTCTCTAGCAAAACAGACATGCCACAAGGCAGAATTTTCTATTAGGACACAACAAAGACAATTTTGAAAAGAACTGCTTCCCATAATACTGTCTATATATAATGATATATTGATCCATAAAAGGCAAAGTAAAATATGCTGATAGAAAGAAGACAAGCAACATTATTTTCGAGACAGGAAGCTACTGGGCCCCTGTGTTCTTTTTCAGTTTGGAAACTTATTCAAGATCCTCCTCCTATCGTCAGGTTTCCATGCCTCCCCTAAGAATACTGAAGGTGCAACTGATCTATTTTATTATCACCAACTGATGGAAGTTGCCAGAGTCATAGCTGGAGTCTTAATTTTTTTTAACATGTATTTATTTTTGAGAGAGAGAGGAGAGAGACAGAGAGAGAGAGAGAGAGAGAGAGAGGGAGATACAGAGTCCGAAGCAGGCTCCAGGCTCCGAGCTGTCAGCACAGAGCCAGACGTGGAGCTCGAACCCAGGAACCATGAGATCATGACCTGAGCCTAAACTGGACGCTTAACCCACTGAGCCACCCAGGTGCCCTGAGTCATAGCTGAATTCTTAAACATATATAATTCTAGAAAGAAAACTTTTAAAAACAAATTAAAATTACGTTCTAATTGCTACTTCACTTACAGATCATTCTTGCCCTTTACCCTAGTCCAAGATTGCAATCCCCCTTGGTCACTCATCCTGAATTCATTTCTTCACAAATCATATTCATGTGAAGGCTTGTCAGTGGCACCAAAACTTATTTCATGGCACCTTTAAAGTCCAAATCTATTCAATTACTCTCAACTTGCGCTGGAAAAACATTCCGTGGCTATTCGTTAACTCATGCTGTTGGAGACGATGTCCAAGAGGATTTAGATGGTAGGATCCTCTCCTTTGTTGACACAGGAAAAGGACAGGAAGTTACAGGCTACAGCTAAGCTGAGAGTAGTTTACACTCTGACAGGTCACCCTCGACTGGCCATTGCCTTTCCAAAGGAGACAGAACCCACTCTCTTCTCCCCTCCAAGTTTTCTTTAGAGTGGTCTACACTAGCAGTCGGTACTGCCTCACCCCTCCTGAATGGCTCTCCCAGAACATGCTTGCCTGAAAGTAACAGGCGATCTCTTGGTAGCACTCATCGGGTCTGATGTCTTCACGCCATCCAACACTGTCGCCTGAAATGGCCCCCTCACGCAGGAAGGAGACACGTGGCTATTCTTCCATTCCTTGTACACTTCCCTTTTCCTTCTCCCCTGACTGCTCCTTTTTGATCTCTTCAGCGACATACATTTCTTCCATCTAACCTTAAACAGCCGTCACCTACCTTTTGTTGGTTTTTGTTTTTTTTTACTTCGTATGCCCACCTTCACTATCGTTATTGTAGTAGCTTCAAGTCACGTTATATACCACTAAATACAAAATTTACGACTAGCGCTTCGGACACAAAATTTCGACTGCCTGCTGTCCATCTCCACCAGCACGACATGGAGGACGCTCGGATTCAAAATGTGATCGGTAGCTCCTCTCTCAACCCAAACCCCTGCTCTTCCTGCCGTATTCCATCATCTGGTGAACGGCATTCCCATTTGCCCAGTCACTCCGCTTAAATGCCTCTGATGTGATACCCTCTTTCCTGTGTTCCCATAGCTTGTTCTCTGTATTTTCCCATAGCGTGTATTACAATATTTTGAAATTATCCATTTACCGATCTGACTCCTTCACTTGACCACGGCTCCCTGAGAAGAGGGGCCTTGCCCTTTTCCTCTCAGGCACAGTTCAGTGCCTGGAAAGATGGCAGTTGATCAAAAAGCGTTTGTTGAATTGAACTGAACATCTGTCCTGACTTCAGCATCAAATTTTAGGGAATTCGTTAGTGCTATCATGTAGCTAAGACATAATACCTTCTGTGAGCCTAATACAAATTTCCAATAGTGACAAGGAATCCCTCTCAGAAAACAATGCAGTATTTTTCATTTTGCCAACTAAGGTTCATTATCTAACTTTCGTGATAGTTTAAATTAGGTGCTTTACATATGTCATTTGATTTTTCTTCTCTAGCCCTATAAGGCAGATACCACTGATAGTCCCCTTTTATAAATAAAGATCCTGACTCACAGATAATTGGCAATTTACCTGAGGAGGCATGCTTTAAATCCATTTCTGTCCGGAGCCAAAGCTAAAGCTCTTGAGATAAGAAAAGAAAGTTTTTGATGTGAATTAGGGAGAGAAAACAAAGAATACTTTGCAAAAAAAAAATTTAAGTATTTTAAAGAAAGAAATTAATTTTAAAACTAAATGAAAGAAAAGAGAAGAATCAAGCTCTCTGAATAGTTCCAAGCATGCAATGAAAGGGGACAGTTCTGTAAATAAGAGTTCCCAGCACATCACAAGGTAAGTGGGAGAAATTTTTTAAAAATATCTGGCGCCTGAAAAAGAGTGGGAGGAAGGAGAAACTTAAAGAGGAAGGAGCAAATGCTTCAAACTGAGAGAAGAGGAAAAGAGTGAAAGAGAAAAGACCCAACTCTGTTGGGAATCTTATTTTCACTCTAGTGATAAAGATTTGCAAGCTGGAGAAAACCTCTAACTATATGAAAAACCAAGTGACCTGGGCAGGCTGACATTAAGCAAATGTTTCAGAGAACATATTAGAAAGTAAACTGCACTTGTTGGGCTTTTGAGAATCATTGTCAAGTACTAATTCTCTTCCTCTCTTCTAGAATAGTTGATAAGGAGTTTCAGAATGATGGAGAAAGTTTACCCGGCAGGGTGAGAATCTATCCTTCGTGTGTGGGTAGGTTTGGTATAATGTTGATCCTTATATTCTAAAATTTATTATTCCCAATTACAACTTGATATTAAAACAACTCGGTTGAATGTTAGCGAGTCCAAATTCCATTGAGTTAGATAAATATTTTTCCACCACCATTCTAATAAAATGTCACTACTATTATTTTAGAAAGCATATTACATTGGAATTTAATTTAAATAGCAAGCGAGTTGCTTTCCTTTAAAGAATTACACTGTTTCCTGTGTTAAGCAAATAATAATTAACACAAGTACATACAGTTATAATTAGCAGGGAATTTAATTAAACAAATACGCCAACATAACCAGATGCATGACAAAGTAATTGTAATATGCCTTGCCAATGCATTCTTTTCCACTTCACAGTTCTTACATAGTAATTATAAAGCTATCTCTCTCTTTTTTTTATAAGAACAGAAGTTCTAAATATGAGTCTCCTAAAAGCAAGTAACAGAAAGCAAATAGAAGAAATCTTACTGAAGAGGAAGCATCGGATAGCTGTGCTTGAACTTCGCTAGATTTCATTCTACTTCAGTTTTATGGGGTTGTATCCCTAAGCTGAGCAGATATATAATAATATAATGTAATATAACATCACATAAATTATAGTATTATCATTAACTGTATATATAGGTTTTTAAGACTGATTTTACATAAATCTCCTAGAGTTAGGTACTCTGTCCTTAGAAGAGAAAGCAAGTCGCCCAGAAATCACGTGCCACTTTGTGTCCCAAAGGGGTCTCCGAAGAGAATAAGGAAATAAATTACAAGAGGGAGAGTAACTATAATTCACAGGTAAAGTGTGTATGTTTATTTAACAATGAGGAAATAAAAATGATGGGTTAATCTGACAGTTTCCTTGTAAGAAAGATTATAAATACAGAGGAAGATGATTCATGCAGAAAAAGGAAAAGTTTTATTAGGTCATTTCTAGAAAAACTCCAAGTATAAACTTTATCACAATGCTATGTTATGCGAAGACCTTAAAATACATTTCCTTTTCTTTAAAAAAATTTTTTTTAAATGTCTGTTTTTGGGAGAGAGAGACACAGAGAGCAAGTAGAGGAAGGGCAGAGAGAGAGAGAGGGAGATACAGAATCTGAAGAGGGTTCCAGGCTCTGAGGTGTCAGCACAGAGCCTGATGTGGGGCTCAAACTCACAAACCATGAGATTATGACCCAAGCCAAAGTCAGACACTTAATAACCAATGGAGCCATCCAGGTGCCCCATTCCCTTTTCTTTTTAAAGATTTTTTATTTTTTTATTTTTAAGTAATCTCTACACCCCATGTTGGGCTCAAACTTACAACCCAGAGATCAAGAATCACATGCTATACTGACTGAGCCAGCCAGGTGCCCCAAAATACATTCCCTTCTTATTTTTATCCTATACTTACAAAAAACATGATGCTTTTAGTGATTAAGAAACAAATGATATGCTCATGGTAAAAAACAAAACAAAAAACCAAAAACAACCCCCACACACATCTAGAGATATATTACAACTTCTAATTCTGAGTCGACCATAGTTAGAAGTATGCCATTAACCTTGGGTTTTCAAAGTAAGAACCAGCCGTTTTTAAATCTTATGTACACTATAAAGCTATTCTGCTTTAAAATTTTTACCTAGCACAGGTTACATGGAAACCAGTGATAAATTCAATCAAAACGCAGGTGGGTTGTGGCTATATCCGCTAGAGATCACTTCCATTTAAATATTAAGACCTGAGGGGCGCCTGGGTGGCTCAGTTAGTTGAGCGTCCGACTCTTGATTTCTGCTCAGGTCATGATCTCAGGGTCATGGGATTGAGTGAGCCCTGCATCAGGCTGTGTGCTATGCACAGAGCCCGCTTAGGATATTCTCTCTCTCTCTCCCCCCCCCCCCCAACACCCCCTTCCTCTTCCTTTCCCTCTCACACTCGCATGCACTCTCCAAAACAAATAAATAAAAAGAAATAAATATTAAGACCTGAAATCAAGGGGAAGAAATAGTGATTCTGATTTCATACAACACCCAGTTAAATGAAAATGTAAGATCTCCTTAAGCAACAGGATTAAGCTCATTTCATAGGAAAACAAAACAAAAGCTTGTACTCACAATCTTAAGATAAGGATAGCAGCCAAAGGCCTAAAAGCTTCACCTACCTCTATGTAGGACTTAAAGGTTATAAAAAGTTTTCACACATTTTATCTTACCTACTGCTGGTAACCACCGCAGTTACCTGGTGATTATCTGTATTTAATTATACAGGAATTGAGACCTGGAGAAGATAAATGTCCTACCCAAGATCGCCTACCTAATAAATGGCCCAACTGGGATCAAAACCCCATCTTGGAATTTTCAATTTATTGTCTTTCCTACCACCTTGCAGATGTCAAAGAAGAAAGGTCTATGTGTATGTATAACAGATCCCAATAATCCCCAGATTAGCAAAAGCTTGATCAATATTAAGCAACTCCTTAGCTAATAGAAAGTAAATCACCAAGCTACTCAATACACTTGAAACCACTAACTTTCTCATTATTTCAAATATTACCCAAAAGAAAAGTGAACATATCTGACAAAGTTTCTTTGCTGACTGTCTCAGAGGAAATCACTCCTCTAAGACTAGGATGTTTTTGAACTGAGAGGCTCACATCAAACAAAGTCCAGTGGCTTGTCTGCCTCAGTAAACCGCCATATTCTTGGGCCAAATCCTCTCAGCCCACAGCATCCTGGAGCCCTCCTAAGAGGGGTCAATGGATTTGTCCCCACGTTAGAGACACCATAGTGAAATGCCCATGAGACTTCCTGCGGTAGAAGAGGGTAGAGGGCTTCATATTTTCACTGCACGGATTAACTTCTCAGAGCGCCTCTTCTCTTTTTTCATGGCAGGAATATCAAAAGGATATATATACATTTTTTTTTTCAATTGCAGCCTTTTGGAGAAGTTTTTGGAAAAGGATGCCAATCCTAATGAAAAACACGTTAACCCTGTTCAATGTATGAAAACTACATAGAAACTGTGGGGTGCAGAAAGATGAGCAGAAATGAAAGTGAGGAGGTAAAATAAAATGAATAAGCATTTATTAAGTTGAATCAACTGTTTGCCTGACACTCTAATTCATTTACCCGCCATCCCTCATTTAATATTCACGTGTAACATATAAGGGAATCCGTATCGTCATCATTAACGTAAGAGATGGGGGCAAAAGTCATGAGATTAAGAGATTCTACTCCACAGAGTTATGTTCTCTGTAGTTGATTTTTATTTTCTATGGCTACAAAAATCAAAAGAAAACCAAGAAACTTTGAAGTACTTTTGAGAGGTCCCATAGTAGGTAAGTCCCGGGACTGTGAGGGTCACTTGAAGCAGAAATGTCCAGCAGTAATCTGTTAAATTGCTTTCAGAGAACCCTATTTTCTCCACAGTCCTTTTCCTGAGATTTGTTCTTTTTTTTTTAATGTTTATTTATATTTGAGAGAGAGAGACACAGAGTGCGAAGGGGAGAGGGGCACAGAGAGGGGGAGACACAGTATCCGAAGCAGGCTCCAGGCTCTGAGCTGTCAGCACAAAGCCCAGTGGGGGCTCAACCTCAGGAGCCCTGAGATCATGACGTGAGCTGAAGTCAGACGCTTAACCAACTGAGCCACCTAAGGGCCCCTCCTGAGATTTGTTCTTAATAAAAGGGTTCTAATCTCCCTCTCTTAAAAGTGTTTGGTGTTGCAATGTCTGTTGTTGTTGTTGTTTGTTGAAAACCCAGATACCTTTTCTTTTTTGGAAAACATTAAAATGCAGGCAGTCCTGTATAAAAGCAGTAGCAGCTGCTCCCATTATTGAGCATTATTCTAGAACTTGTATATTTGTATTAATGCATTTAATCCTTCCAACAACCCCATGAAGTCATTTTCAAATGGGCACCAAGAAGTTAAGGAATCTGCCTACTGTCACACTGCTGATAAGTTAAGGGAGCTAGGAGTCCAATTTTTTTTTTTTTTTAGGATTTCAAAACTGTGCTCTTTACCACTTAATCCACTCAATAAACCAAATGACAGAACGGAACATTTTTCTTGTTGCCAGGTGCTGTGCGAGGTAAAGAGGATACAGAAAGGAAAGACATGGTATGGAGTCCTCAGGGCAGACACCTAACAAGACACTGAACAAACTATACTCCAAACTTTCATTTGCTAGAGACAGGTGACTTAAAGAGACAAGCATTTATACTTGGTGCTCAGGCCTGTTTCAAATAAACCTAACCACCATTCCTAATTCTCTGTGTGGTCCCCAGACTCTCAGCACCAACTCCTCCAGGAAAATAGTTCGAAACGCAGATGCCCATGGTTCTATGTAGACACGCAACCTTTGCCAGAGAGACATCCCGACTTTACAAATTGATGTTCAGCAAGCAATTGTTTTAAATGTCCTCCCACATTATAAAAGCAATACATGTTAATTGCATAACACAATGAAAAGTGCCAAGAAAATAACCACTGTCAATGTTTTGTTGTATTTTCTTCCTAGCTAACACACAGTTAAGATCACGATATATATATCGTTCAGATACTACTTTATTCCTCCCTTTTTTCTTTCTGAAAGAGGTTAGAACTGTTCCTTCACTTAATTTTTTTTTAATTTTTATTTTTTTAATTTGCATCCAAGTTAGTTAACATACAGTGCTATAATGAGTTCAGGAGTAGATTCCAGTGATTCATCCCCTATATATAACATCCAGTGTTAATCCCAAGTGTCCTCCCTGATGCCCCTTATCCATTTAGCCCATCGCCCCACCCACAACTCCAGCAACTGTTTGTTCTCTATATTTAAGAGTCTCTTACGTTGTCCCCTTCCTTGTTTTTATGTTACTTTTGCTTCCCTTCCCTTATGTTCGTCTGTTTTGTATCTTAAATTCCTCATATGAGTGAAGTCATATGATATTTGTCTTTCTCTGATTGGCTAATTTCACTTAGCATAATACCTTCTAGTTCCAACCACGTCATTGCAAATGGCAAGACTTCAATCTTTTTGATTGCCAAGTAATACTCCATTGTATGTGTGTGTGTGTGTATGTGTGTGTGTGTATGTGTGTGTATACCACATCTTCTTTATCTATTCATCCTTCGATGAACATGTGGACTCTTTCCATACTTTGGCTATTGACAGCACTGCTATAAACACTGGGGTGCATGTGCCTCTTTGAAACAGCATACCTGTATCCCTCGGATAAAGTAGTGCAATTGCTGGGTCATAGGGTCGTACTTCTATTTTTAATTTTTTGAGGAACATCCATACTGTTTTCCAGGGTGGCTGCACCAGCTTGCATTCCCACCAACAGTATAAAAGAGATACTCTTTCTCCACATCCTCACCAACATGTTGCCTGAGTTGTTTATTTTAGCCATTTTTACTGGTGTGAGGTGGTATCTCATTGTGGATTTGATTTGTATTTCCCTGATGATGAGTGACGTAGAGCATTTTTTCATGTGTCAGTTGGCCATCTGGACATCTTCTTTGGAGAAGTATCGATTCATGTCTTTTGCCCATTTCTTCACTGGATTATTTGTTTTTTGGGTGTTGAATTTGATAAGGTCTTTATAGATTTTGGATACTAGCCCTTTATCTGATATGTCATTTGTAAATACCTTCTCCCATTCTGTCGGTTGCCTTTTAGTTTTTGATTGTTTCCTTCGCTGTGCAGAAGCTTTTTATTTTGATGAGGTTCCAACAGTTCATTTTCGCTTTTGTTGCCCTTGTCTCTGGAAACACATTGAGTAAGAAGTTGCTGCGGCCAAGGTCTAAGAGGTTTTTGCCTGCTTTCTCCTCGAGGATTTTGATGCCTTCCTGTCTTATGTTTAGGTCTTTCATCCATTTTGAGTTTATTTTTGTGTATGGTGTAAGAAAGTGGTCCAGGTTCATTTTTCTGCATGTCGCTGTCCAGTTTTCCCAGCACCATTTGCTGAAGAGACTGTCTTTATTCCACTGGATATTCTTTCCTGCTTTGTCAAAGATTAAATGACCATATGTTTGTGCATCCATTTCTGGGTTCTCTATTCTGTTCTATTGATCTGAGTGTCTGTTTTTGTGCCAGTGCCATACTGTCTTGATGATTAAGGCTTTGTAATACAGCTTGAAACCCGGGATTGTGATGTCTCCAGCTCTGGTTTCCTTTTTCAGGATTGCTTTGGCTATTTGGGGTCTTTTCTGGTTCCATACAAATTTTAGGATTGTTTATTCTAGCTCTGTGAAGAACGCTGGTGTTATTTTGATAGGGATCACACTGAATATGTAGATTGCTTTAAGCAGTATCAACATTTTAACAATACATGTTCTTCCAATCCCGGAGCGTGGAATATTTTTCCATTTTTTTTGTGTCTGCTTCAATTTCTTTCATAAACTTTCTATACTTTTCAGTGTATAGATTTTTCACTTCTTTGGTTAGGTGTAGTCCTAGGTATTTTATGGTGTTTGGTTACTTTATGCCCTTCTTATATCCTAGACACTTTTTAGTATCATTAAAAATCCATGGTAAATATTATTTTAGTCACCATATAATGCAACGTCATGTGGATATAGAACAATACCATTTTCGTACTGCCAATTTGGTTCCAAATTTCTGCTGCTGTAAACAAGCTGCGATGAACATATTTGTGCAAAAATATTTACTCACATATCAGTATACTACCTGGATATAAATATCTATAAGTGAAAAATGCTAAGTTTAAATATTTCCATACTTAGTGGTTGTATTAATCAATGATCCCTCTGGCAGAATGTAAGACTACCTGTTGGCTTGCCATTTGACAAAGGTAAGGAAATGGTTTACGTTTTAGTTTTTTGTTTCTAACAATGTTTAATATGCACCAGCCAGCAGACGTTTTTGCACCCATACAGGCTTTCATTTGTTGATTTTTACTGCTTAACTTAAGCCATATGAAATTGCCCTTTTACAGGCAAAATATAGTTGAAAGTCAGCAATTTCGTACTGTTCAAGTACGATAACTTTCAGGATTTGAAATTTTATCACTTAAATTGGCAAGTCTGTCACTGTATATTGGGACAAGGACATATGTATATGGAATCAAGAAAAAGACATCTTGTCACTGGTTTCAGTATCATCTTGGGGCTCACTCAGAGCTCTGCCTCCTTCTGCAACCAGGTACACAATGGGATTATAAACGTATGATCCCATTTTAAGTTTTCCCTTAACGGTGTGTCAGTTCCTACAGTATAAATGGAGAGGGGAGGGAGGGCTATCAAATCATTGGAAATCTGTCCCCTTCGAATCTCAGAATCCTGTGTCTTCCAGAACAGGTCTCTATTCCTCTTACCTCTCTACCGGATGTTCGTTATTCCACACCTGAGCTTTTTCTCTTCCGTTCCAAAGATGTAGACAGAGAAGGCCAGACATGAAAGAGAGGAACTTAAGGAGGCAGTGAAAAGCATTCACATTATCTCTTCAGGAGCCTTTTGCTCACTGCTTCTTGGTAAGCCACTTCAGGGAAGTTTCAGGCAAGGAGGGAGAAGAAGAACCTTCTAAAAGGAACCTAAATCGTCCACTCTGTCAGTCTCTTCAGTCTAGGCCAAAATCACTGCACCCAGGTCAAAGTGTTTGCCTTACTAATTAGTATTGCTAGTAGGTTATAAAGGGAGGTAGGAAGAACTGAACCAAGTTGTACAGAGAATACGCTTATGAGCTCTTATCTCAATCAACAAAGTTGATTTCACACTGTAAAGTAAGTCCAATGCCAACCAAGCAACATGGTAGGTAAGGGTGGGAAAAGCAGTCACCTTCATCTTCTAAGCAATCTGGGGTCTAGCCCTGGCTCCCTACGGGACCTTCGCTCAGTCCAGAGCCAATCTAGGTATCAGTTCACTCTTTGGTAAAAAGAGATAGTGTAGAAGTGCTCTAAAGTCTCTTTCCAGTTCTATGAAGACACTGACAATTGGATAATACTACAGGCAGCCTTTTCTATTTTTTATTTTTTTAACTCTGGCAACAGTACATTTTATCAAGGGAGTTTCATAGCAAATCTTTCAAAGTAGGCTCTGAGGCACCCTTAAACTCTCACATATGCTAGAAAATACAAGGGTTTTTATGAGTTTCAGGAGTCTATTTCAGATGCTTTAGAAGAAATAGTGTTATCCAAGCTAATTAATTCATTTCATCTGTGTGGCTCTATGCAATTGTTGGGATTTTTCCAAAAATGCTCCTTAGGGTATCTTCTGCTGACATTGTTTTGTTCAAAATTTCAGAGGTAAACATCAACACAAAATGCTAATCTTCCTTTAAGACTTCTTAATTAAGGGAGGTTGAAGCCCCAGTAGATTTGTTGTTACTACTAAATTCTTAATTTATCGGTTTGTGTGCTCTTTCTCTGATCACTGATAGGCTGAATCATGCAAATTTTCGTGTGGGGTCTGTGAACTGGCCATCTTGTTTTTGCCATCAAGTTGTAAAGATAGTATTTCAGGTTAAATATCAATAACGGAAAATCCAAGAGACGATACGTATCTGTTTTTTTCTGTCATAATTTTGTTGTATCAAAAGTACTGCTTGCAGTAAGGAGACCATTTCCTAGGCCATGGAAATATTTTTGTCACAGAGAACTTTCTGATGTCTAGGAAAAAGACTTCTTTTTAAATCAGCCTGAAAAGACACTGACGTGCTGTGTTAATTCTAACTTCTGTCTTTCGGAAAGAAAACTTTGTAGTATAGTGGAGATGATGGAGAAATGAAAACCAGGAGGCCTCAGCGCCTGGCTTTGCTACAAGTGTCTTTCCATAATGAGGCCTAGAATGGTACAAGGTCAAATCAGCTGGGCAGAGGGAAGTCACCTGAGCAGCAGAGAGAAAGCACAGGTGTGGGTAACATCAGGTAAGGAGGCAGGAGGAGTGGAGACTTGTCCTAGAAGACAAAGGATTCCGAGATTCGAAGGGGACAGGTTCCCAGCGATAGGACAGCCCTCGGGCCTCCACCCTCACTCTAGGGACTGACATTCTACTAACGGAAAACACGATGATAGCGTAGGTCTTTCCTTATCCTATCCCATCACTAAAACAATTATTTGGAAAACATTTCTGTGTTAAGAATATTACATACTCAAATGTAGTTACTGTCCAAAAACACTCCATCAAAATGCTACTCTCTTCACTAAAAAAGATCAGCTGAAAAAGGGCAAAATTTTCTGAATGTCTCTGTTGTTCGAATCTGCTGACTCAATACCATTTGCCGTGTCCATGGGACCTGTGAAGAGTCTCACTGCACAGAACTGGGCATTACAACAGGACGTGTCAAAACAGACGTCGTCTCCCCATGATTTTTTCCTGTAAGGGATTTGACTTGTCCTGTTTTCATCTTTGGTCAGACTGCTGCTGACTTGGAGGCAATGATTAATTTTAACCTGTACTCTGCTTTTCTTGGCCACCCCCCCCCCCCCATATTTCTTGTGTCTTCTTTTCTTGTGTTCGAGGCCACCTCCAGACCAAACTGGAAAGCGGGTGGAGTGCACCACCACCCTCGCCCTTGACTTTCTTCTACAGTGCTCCTTCCTGAACTCTGACCACACCGCTCCTCCCCAACATTCAAGGGCAGCCTCCTCTTCTGACTGCTTTCCGTCCTTGTCCGTGAGGACGCCGACTCAGCAAGGTGCTTCTCTCTGCTTGCTGGCGTGGAAAAAGGGGCCGATGACAGAGTCTCTGGAACCGTGCTACCAAGGCCTGAATCCTGGCTCTGTCATTTACTAACTGTGTGACCAGGAAACAGGTGTGTAAATCCTGTCAAGCCTAAATCTCTTCCTCTGTAAAATGAGGAAGGTCACGGGATTGCTGTATTTAAATAAGATAACACATTAAAGCCACTTTAGATCTGTGCCTGGGGTACGGTAAATATGCACCGAAGCTTAGATATTATTGTATTACATCATTAATATGTTACTATTAATCAGCATCACTGATTAGCTTCTCCCAGATACATCAGAATTTTAAAGGAAGATTCTTCAGAGAAATAATATCTTAATCTAATATTCCATGAGAAAAAGAATTATGTAGTCATATAAATGTGGGAAGTACTGGTATAAATAAAGATTTTTTTTTCTTATGGGACTTTCTAGGATCTTTACTATCTGAAGGAGTAATGAATTACTAAGTGGGGTATTAGCTATAGTATTTTCCGACCTTGTTTACTTATGGAACTATTTCCCTGCCTAGAACATCTTTTAACATTTCACAAAATAATGAAATTCTACAGAACACAATAGGGCAAAGAGCCTTCATCTAGATTTTACTGACATAATTTCAGGCACTGTTATAAGCTGGAGGGAACGAATCTTTGGCATGGGGAGCAGTCCCTGAATCCTACAAAATGTCACCGTATTTCAAACTGCCTAGCCTCTAAGGTTGCACTGGCCCTTCTCCTTATTCTTCTCTACCCTCCAGAAATGCCTCAAAGTTTCGACACCTCTTCCTTAAGCACTTAAAACTGCCAATGCACTTTAATTCTTGACTTTCCCTTAAGAACAACGTGATCTTTATACTCTTTATAATCTAAAGATTGAAAAGGCACAATGTATTCCAGAAAAAAAAAGCTATATATTTTAGTTATGTCATTAAACTTCAAAGATTAAGAATCCCTTGAGTATCCAGGCAAGGAAAAAATTAATGCTACTTTATACATACATAGACCAGGGGTGCCTGGGTGGTTCAGTTGGTTAAGCGTCCAACTTCGACTCAGGTCATGATCTCACAGCTTGTGAGTTCAAGCCCCACTTTGGGCTCTGTGCCGACAGCTCAGAGCCTGGAGCCTGCTTCAGATTCTGTGTCTCTCTCCCTCTCTCTCTGCCCCTGCCCACTCGTGATCTGTCTCTCAAAAATAAATAAAAATTTTTAAAAAATGTATACGTACACAGACCATGCTTGTATACACCCACCCACACTTTCCAGAGTGTAACTGTATATCACGTTTCGGTTTTACTTACTTAAAATGTATGCAGGGGTGCCTGGGTGGCTGAGTCAGTTGTGTCTGACTCATGATTTTGGCTCAGGTCACGATCTCACAGTTTGTGGGTTTGAGTCCCATGTTGGGCTCTGTGCTGAGAGCTCAGAGCTGGGAGCCTGCTTCGGATTCTGTGTTTCTGGCTCTCTCTGCCCCTCCCCCCCTTGCACCCGGTCTCTCTCTCTCTCTCTCTCTCTCTCTCTCTTTCTCTCTCTCTCTCAAAAATAAATAAACATTAAAAAATATATACACAAATACATAGGTGTGAAAAACAAGAATATGTGTTCTTTTCCCATGTTCTCACTACATTTGTACATATTTCACTACAGAAACGAGAGAGCTTCTAGAGTGTACCTGGTGTTTGCATGTCTGCCTCCCCTAGACAGTGTGACAGACCCCTTGAGGACAGAACCCTGGCCTTTCCATCTTTGTATCCCTAATGCCTGGCATGGTGCCTGAGAGATCACAGGCAGTCAATAAATATCCATTCAATCCAATGAATAAATAACACATTGATTTAATTACTTTATACGAGCTTCTTGACTTTCCTTCTGGGTCACAGTCACAGGCTGTAGCATTAAAGATGTTTCCTAAAAAGGCCAGCAATTTGGAATTCCCCGACTGAACAGAAAATAAAAGCAATCATGAAAGCGATCGTTCTATAACCTCTAAGAAAGAAGGATCTGGATCCAGTTGGCCTGAGTGCCAATCCCTGCTTCACAATTTACTTGCTGTGTCAACTCAAGCAAGTTCTTTACATTTTTAAAGGCTCAGTCTCCTTGTCTGTTTGAAAATGGGCATGGTAATAGTACTATATTAGTCGGGGTTCTCCAGAGAAACAGAACCAATAGGACGTGATAACTCTTAGAAGAATCCATTATCTTGTTAGTGCAGTGGAAAGAAGTCACTCTTAGTGATGACTCGACAGTCTCTCAGGAGAAGAGCTGTCTGCTGATCATTTTCTCTCTCGGCTCAACTCGGGCATTTCCAAAGCTGAAGCATCCTCTTGATACTCCTTTAAACATCTAAATCTCAAAGCAAACACCATCTACATCTTAAAAAATGAGACGCTTCATATTTTGTTTTCTAAAACGACTTTCTCCTCCTATCTTCCCTAACTCAGCAGAAAAATCTTGAGCAATTTAACTGGAGCCATAAAATGCAACTTACATTCAATGGCTTGCATTCAACATTACATCATTGCCCCATTAGAATCGCATTTTAAAGTAGGATCCGCTACCTGCACGTGTAGGAAGGGGGTCTTGGCAGAAAGAGTGGTCTCCTCTGTATAAAGTCAGAATGTCAGTATCTGCTTATCCTCTTACGAACAGAAAACAAAATCTCGACCAACCAATTGCACAGATTTAGCATTCACGTACAATGAAGCTAGGGAACATATCTAGTCCTTTAATACATATTTTTAAAGCACATCCAGACAATCGTGATCATGCCCATTATCCCCCTCTCCTCCTGGAAGCCTGTGTTTAGTATATTCCACATATGGCTTCAGGAGTCTTTGCTACAGCCACAGTGACTGTCCTAAATAATCAAATCACACTCAAATATTTAAAAAAAATTTTTTTAACGTTTGTTTACTTTTGAGACAGAGACAGACAGAGCACAAGCAGGGGAGGGGAAGAGAGAGAGGGAGACACTGAATCTGAAGCAGGCTCCAGGCTCTGAGCTGTCAGCAGAGAGCCTGATGCGGGGCTTAAACCCATGAACCACGAGATCATGACATGAGCCAAAGTGGGATACTTAACTGACTGACACACCCAGGAGCCCTCCCAAATACTTAAAGCTCATTTTAGTCAATATTTTTCTGTAACTATGCAATGTTTTATGTACGTGTTTTCAGAATTTCTTCCCATTTTTTGCGTCATTGGTTGCACAGTATTAGAGAAAAATGAACGTCATTTTCCCCACCTCTTGGATATGAAATACTTTCTGAATCTGTCATTTCCATAAATGTTTCTTTCCTGTGCTTAGAGGAAAAGATTCTTGGTCCCCAGATGGTCTTGCATGAAACATTTTTTTATGTTTGTGCGTAGTGGCATTTTTAAGTGGAGAGGGTCCAAAGCTCTCCCCATACTCTTAATGGGGCGTATGACCAAAAAAAAAAAAAAAAAAAAAAGGGCAACCAATTACCAAAGCCATCAAGGTTTATCACATTAAAACAGAGTCACACTCTGGCTACACTGTAAAAGGACTTAGGAGATAATCTTAGAGACAATAAAGCTCCATACCTCGTCACCCTACAGGTGGAATGATGGAAATACAGGCAGGTTAAGTGAATTCTGAAAGAACTTTTTTTTTAATTAAGTTTATTTATTTATTTTGAGGGAGAGAGAGAGAGAGAGAGAGAGAGAGAGAGAGAGAGAGAAAGTGCGAGTCAGGGAGGGGCAGAGAGAGACAGAGAATCCCAACCAGGCTCCGAGACTTCAGCGTGGAGCCCAATGTAGGGCTTGAACTCACAAACAGGGAGATCATGACCTGAGCTGATTTTGGATGCTTAACTGACAGAGACACCCAGGAGCCCTGAAAGCATTTTTTTTTTTTTTTTTG